>NC_045440.1:46987744-47021202 GCF_002776525.5 Piliocolobus tephrosceles
CCTTCCTTCCTTCCTTCCTTCCTTCCTTCCTTCCTTCCTTCCTTCCTTCCTTCCTTCCTTCTTTCCTTCCTTCCTCTAATTTAGGCAGTGTTCTGTCTTAGAATTCTGGGATCCTATAACCTATGGAATGAATTGCAAGGCTAATATCACCAATACACCCTATCTAAAACTGGGGAAATGGAGGAAGAAAATGAGTTAACATGCGTAAACATATACTTGCCACACCGAGAAAGGAAGAAGTATGCATAATTATTAGACTTCTCATTTCTACAAGTGGTTACTACCCATTTCATGGTCTGCATGCCCTAAAACATCCAAATGTATCACCTAGTGGGTTGAAGGACATATGCAGTGTTACTGGCAGACAGTGAAGACAAAACCAAACCTGAGTAGGTATATATTCTAGTGAGGATAAAATGGTATCCTGTCGTGATTGAGTGTAATTAACCAGATATTATGTATCAGGCGGTCCTTCAGACCGATTGTTTTTCCTGGCAAGTTGACACTCCACTGTGTTGGGAAATAGCTGAGCTCTGTGCAGGGAGGCTGTCCATGTTGTACTTTTACCACTGTGGTCACTTTGCTGATGAGCCCACTGAACAACCTCTGGGCTACTGTGGAGAGAGTGAGCCAAGCATTCATAGTGTGATTTTTCCTGTCCACCTGGTTTCTGAGAGCCTCCTCTCCAGTAAGCATTCAGGTGGACACCGTATTCTGTCTTACTCCTGGTTCAGGAAATCCACCCATATGCCTCTTCCCAGCCACCTGCTGCCAGCTCCTCAGTCTTCTTGCTCCTTCGTCTGTGCTGATCAATGTAAGTTCTGATTCTTTGTGAGTAGAGACTTGCACTGCAAGCTGTCTTTAGCTTGGGTCAGATGGTCCATGGTATGTGCCCCTAAAGCATGTTCCCAATGGTTTAGCTTAGTAGTTGCTGCTGCCTATGAATCAGTGTGATCATGCCATCTCTTCTGGGCAGACTGGACCCAAGACATGCCATGGGAAGCTCTGCTTCTCTGTCAGGGCCTTCTGTGAAGGAAGCTGCAAAGCTGTAACAGCCGACTTCAGCTGCTCATATTGTGTTGCTCCATCTGGATACCAGCTCCTCGGACAGCTGGTCATGCAGACTTTCCCATGAGCCCTGGTGGGGGCTGAGGGAAGGATGGCAGGATACAAGAGTAGGCACATCAGTAATATAAGCTTCCTGTTGACAGAACTTAGGTTCAGATGCTATTCACACCTAAATATGCTATATATATGACTTTTACCTGAGGACACAGTATCCTTGACATATCCTTCTCTGTAGCCTCAACACCCAGTTCATGTGGGTTCCATAGCCATGGTTGCACAGTGAACTAATGTAAAATGTCCCCTGTTCATTCTCCACTAAGAGCCAGTATTAAGTCAATCTGTGTGTATCAAAAGGAAAATAGTTACTTGCAATACAGAGTGTTGCGTGACCCCAAAACCTTGGGACTTTCCACTATTCTGTTTTGACTTCGAGTATTCCAGTTCATTGGCCACAGGGGCAAGGGCAAAGTTCCTTGCCTTCTTCCATCCTAACCCATATGGAGGACTTTTTCTTGTCCCACTCAATACTGGAAGCTTTATGGGTTACTCAGTAAGTGAATCAAGGTAGTACTCAAAAGGCTACCCTGGGAGCCAGCTGGATTTTTGGAGTATGTGTTCTCTGCCCTCCTGCAAATACTTGCCTTACCAGGCTATCCTCAGGTATTGTTACTTCTCACTAACAAATCCTATCAGCGTAATGCTATCATGTCTTGTGGGCTGGTAAAACAATTGAGGTTCCTATAGACTGAGTTATGGCACAGAACCAGAATTGACATAGTGCTAAGGCAAGATGGTAAAAGCAAGTAGTTTTCTGTTTTCCTGCTATTGGGATAGGAAAATACGCACACGCAAACACACACCACTTTTGTCATATCAGTAGCTGCACACCAGATAAGGGAATGCATTGATTTGATCTACCGGGTTTGATCAACTGGAGTTTCTCCTTGATAGAGTTTGTTATAATCAACTGTCATTCTCAAAAGACCTGTGTGTCTTCTGCACAGGCCTGCACACAAAAAAAGAGATGTGGTAGGAATCACCACCCTGAACCTTTCAAGTCTCTGACAGTGGCATTAATTTTTGCGATTCCTCTAAAAGATGCCATATTGCTTTTGGTTGCTGTTGTGGCAGGGAAGAGAAGTTCAGAAGCTTTTCTTGAGCCCGTCGAATTCTAACAATGCTCACTGCATAGGTCAAGACACAACTGTGGGAATTCTCCCTGTGTGTGAGTGTAGAGTGTAGATCCCATCTGTAAACCCAGATTCTGGTCAGGTAATAATACCACAGCCTTCATTTGTGTCTGACTCCCACGCAGCTTCCACCCCACCATCAGGACACAGAGGTGTTGAGTCCTCGGGGACAGTGTCCAATAAGTGCTGAGAAGTCCAGTTATTTCTTTTTCTCTTCAAAAGCAGCTGCATATCCTTTGGGAATGGGTAGAAGAAAGACTTGTTACATGATCACCATATTATGGAAGTGTTCTTCCTTAAAGGACCAACTACTCCTGCAGTGAGAGGCTGTCAGACGCGAGAAGAGCGGCTATTGAGGATGTCGATCAAACCAGCGACTGTTGAGGATGTCCCTCCAGGCCTCTGTCACCTGCCTACAGATCAGATCAGAGTGTCTGAGGCTTTCTCACTATTCTGGCTCTACAAACCCTCTCATTAATTGTACACTCCCAAATACCTGGCTAGCTTACACACACTTTGGCCCTTCGGCTTGTTATGTTAGCCAGACCCTCTTGGCTCTGGACACTTAGCTCTGCTGCCTCAGCCATTCCTGTTCTTGTAGAAATCCAGAAGCCCTTGAGGCACCATCTGCAATGCAGGCCGAAATTCCTGTCTGTGGCCTCCTGAGAGTGTAGGTACAAGGTGGGTAAGCAGGAGACATGGTAGATCCCCCTAAGTCTGTATTTCTACATCTGTGTTTTATCAAGACATTCCTGGCATCTAGTTATTCTGGTTTCTATTCCAGGGGGCTGTTATACTATGCAGGAGGTAGAAGTTTTAAGGTACTTGGTTTTAGGGCCCAGGAGAGTACCACTTATAGACTGGCATTTTGGCAACTATGATGAACTCCCAGTTTTATACCTTGGATATCTTTCTCAGGTAACACATTACAACATCTAACAGACAAAAAAGCAAGTCAAATAACTTTTCAGCCTACTTTCACGTTTATTTTCTTACTTCCTCTTTAGATAACTGTATGGTATTCATAAAACTAGATTCTTACAGATGAGGAAAGAAATTCAGAAAAGGTAATTAACTTTTCTGGGGCAGAACTAGGTCTACAACATACATCTCTTGACTTCTTGTTCTCTTTTGTTACAACACAAATACTGTAGTGGCATGTGGATGTGTGCATGCATATAATATGGTGCACTCACACATACGTGACACACACACCACACATCACATACCACTTATGCACATACCACACACACACGACACACACTTAACACACATCTATACACCACACACACTGCCTATCCAGAAACTACAGTTTGTGTCATGTCAAATGTTGATGCTTCTAAAAACAGCATATATTATTAAGAACCTCAAATACAGCAATTTCTTTTGTTTGGATGAAGGTAAAATCTGCATTTCGATTTCAGCTATAATCATTACTTGCAATGTGGGGGTTTTTTCTAAAAATTCTCACCTCAGAAGTTGCCCAAAACCCAACTGATAAAGGAATCTTCAGTCTCATTATTAATCAAAGAAATTTAAAGTATCTTGGCAAAATGTCTATGTCAACTCTATGTGTAATTATGTGTGCACATACAAATGCTGACAGAGTTACAGTGGGTATGCAGAAATGTGTAATTGTCTTACTGAGTACAGTTCTTTTGGAAATCAGCATAGCAATATGTAGCAAATGATGAAAGAAATTGTGTACTTAATCTAGATGTCCATGCCTGCAAGTTTATTCCAAGGAAATTGTTTAGCATAAAAAAGTTATGTGCATAAAGCATTTTTTTTGCAATAGAACTCTTCTCTCCCTCCCAAAAATCATTTTAGTTTTAGAGTTTCATAAAGTGTGAAAGATCATAATATATTAAATAGAATGGGGAAATATTCAGTATAGTATTTGCAAAAAAAACAAAATGTTGTGTATAATGTAGTTGCACATATAGTTAACAGATATACTTGTTGAATTGTTGATAGAGTCTAGGAAGTTACAAATGAAAAATTGTATAAGAATTATGTGTATGTTTGGAAATTTTTGCAGTAATTATAGTCTTCAGTTTCTATGTCTATATATTTCTTTTTAGTGAAAATACATCCACTGCGTTTTTGGTTGTTTTTATTTTTATTTTTCTTTAAAGTCCATTGATTGTCACAAAAACCCAAGAAATGCAACTAAGGAGAAAACAAATGTTCAACCAAGACTTAAGAACCCAAGCTATGGAGAAGACGTCACACTGGACTACTGGTGTGCATAAGGGGGCAGGAGGGATGATCCCCATGGAGCATGGCCACTGGTCGTGGGAAACAGAGGAGAGAGGCCAGGCAGCTGGCTGGGCAGTTAGGTTCACCGCTGCATGATGGCAGCATTGAGCAGGTTGCCTTCCTTCAGGGTCCAGCTCTTGTCAACCAGCTCTTTGTTTGGGAAAGTAGTCATGAAGATAAAGCTGGTGGCAGCCATGGCTGGCCAGGCATCCACAATAAAGAGTTGGATGTTGCTGATCTGTGGCTGTAGTTAAATTTCTGCACCAGCCTCTTACCATCTGCAAGCCGAATTTGGATGTTTGTGGTAGTCTCTGATTTGACGATTAAGATGGAAGAGTTGGCTTTGTCTTCATTTTCTGCCGGTTGGACTGGAGAGATGGTACTCAACACCTGGGGGGCAGTGCTGCTTGGTTTCTGACCCTCACCAGTGAAGGCTCCTTTGGACTTCATAAAGTCCTCATCCCGATGGTCCTCCATATCCAAGTTCGCCTGTCCACTGTGAGCTAGCCTCCACAGCTCTGCTGGCACATCTCCTCTGTGGATAGACTCCAGAAACTGGGCATTGAATGGGTCTTGGTAGCTTCTGAGTTCGCCATTATCCAGGCTGAATCCACTCTTGCAGAGTTTCAGTACTACATGAACATCTTGGTGGGAATGCTGTCTCTTTTATCCTGTCACATAAGCAGACTCTTCCTCTGGTGCTGCCCCAAGGCCATAGCCACCTCCTGCAAATGGTCTTGGTGTACTGGTCTCTCGGAAACTCCCTCCACAGCTACAGCTCCATGCTCTTTGGCACCTTTAAAGAGATCATCCACCAGCTCACTGGGACTTTTCTTTCTGGGAGGGCTGACAATCTGCTGTCTACCTCTCTCTGAGGCCCCAGTATAAAACCTCTGGCCTTCCTCTCCTCTTCCTCACCCTCATCTTGGTCATGAATGAGGTCTCTGAAGGATGTCACTCTGTTATTACTGGGGGCTGTGCCTCTGGACACTGAACTGGGGGTTGCCTTTGAAATGGTTATGATGTCTTCGTCCCTTCTGTCCTCATAAAAGCTCGCTAGCACAATCTGCAAGTCCCAGGTTAGCCGACTCGAGGAAGAAGCAGGCCTGATCCTCCTCAGTGCCCGTCACCACCACGAACTCCCTCAGCTTCTCCTATTGCTCCACTGCCATCTTCGTCCCATGCGCCTCCCTGCGTCCACTACTTTCTTAGCGTTTCTAAAGCATCCTTGAATGGGACTTTCGTCTCTCTCCTGAGAGGGAGCTTAGTGACTGGGTTGTTGAGGATGGTTTAATAGAGGGGGATGTGCTACCTGAAACCCACACTCTTCTGTTGTTCATCTCACCCTGTCCACACACTGCTGCCTATGGTGATTGGTCTGCTGAGGATTATTGTTAATCACTTTTTACTTGTTTTTCTCCTCCCCCAAACCCAAAGTGTTTTTGGAGATAAAAAATAAATATGAAGATAAACAGTAAATATGGCTTATAAAGCCAGCTCTGTTCCCTCTCTCTCTCTCTCTGTTTTGGGGGGAAGACATTGTGCATTTTTAAAGCATAACATGAAGGAGGTTTTAGTATAATATGATTTAGTGCAGGCCCCAGCTGCTATCTCTCCCAGTGGTTTTGCTGGAGGCTGGAGCTTCCCGACAGCCCTGACCACGGAGAGGTGGAATGTGGCGCTGACGTCACGGCCGCTCCTGGGAATGTTTTGCATTCTTCTTCCTGGCAGTGGTCAGGTGGCTTCCAGCAAGAATGAAGGACAACAGCTTCCAAAGAAGAAAAAAAGAGAGGAGGAAAAGGATAGTTTATAATCAAAGTATTGTGGAGGAGGCACTTTTATTCTAAGCCAAAATTGAAATTAGAACCAGATGTCTTGCATTCCGATGCTGCACGAATGTTAAATAAATTTATTAATGACTGTAATAACTAAGCTATTTGGCTTTTTACTGAACTTAAGTCTTGAAACTCCGTAAGAATTATGGAAAAACGACTTCTTGTAGTTGACATTTAACTATGAACGCAGCTTTCTGAGTGTTAAAGCAAGGACCCTGATGAAATAACCCTCTAGTTAATCTACAGGCTTTTTTAAGATCTGTTAATATTCTGAAAGATCACTTCTGAAACATAAAATCTCTGGAATCTATTAACATAGCTTGTTCTGTTCAAACAAATTTAAGCCAATCATTGAGAGAGTTAAACTCTAATTTTAGCGTCTGCTGCAGAATGTCTTTTCTCAAAATATTTACACTTCCAATGTTATTTCTCTACAGTACTGCTCAAACCATATATTCAAAACAAAACAGATTCTTAACAAACAGGTTTTGCCCAAGTCTAACAACTCTGCAACAATATATGCAATAGAAAAATGGACAGTAATTGAGTTAAATTTAAAGTTTGTCTTTTTCTTGTCTTCCAGCCACTAAAATACCTCTGGTTCAAAATCAGTATACTGGTTTAACTAATTACAATCTATATGTCTGTATTTTAAAATAAAATATTATACTTTAAAAAAAAAAAACAACTTGATGTCTTTCAGTAGATTTGCACTCATTCTGATGTAACAGCAATTACATTAACAACAGTTCTCCAGTTTAGGTGAAATCTGTTTGAATACTTCCTGTTATACATTGAAATGGAAAGTTGGCTTCCTCTTGTAGGTCATGTTGCTGGTGAGGAATTTCCAGAAATGTGGAGAAGTGCTGACTCATAGTATACAGTGGACTGATCCAGCAACAGTAGGACTTGAGGGGGTTTTTTGAGCTATTGGCTGAGGCAAGCAAAATATGTGGCTGTAATGTTTCATTTTATTTTTAGATATAAGGGTGAGGGTGGAGGAGAGACTGTTGCTTGGCATGGGATCTATGTTAATAACTTTAAAATGGCTACAAGTTCTAGGGTTAGATGTGTGTCTAAATGTGTGTTTTCCTACCGTCTATTATTAGAATTTGAAAAACAGGTTGTTTTTGCTATAGTCACCCTACTGTTGTTCTCTCTGCCTCTTGCCCACAGGTGAACCATATGCCTTCTTGGGCTGTGGTTGGTGACTCACCATGGGCTCTATAATGTGAAAGTAACATAGTGCTTGCATTCAGGAGAGTGCTGCAGAAAAAGGTCCATGGCATTGCACCTTTTGTGTCTGTGATTAAAAGTCCCTGAATCTGATAATAACAATTTAAGTATTAGCTGACAGGAGTGCAGAGGGAAACTAGGATTTGTTGCCTTTAATATGCCTGCTTTTGTCCTGTATGTTTTACGTTCATTAAATTGTCTGACTCTGAAGTTACTGATTGAGTTTTTTTTCATTCATTTGGTATAGAAATGACTGCTAGATTGGATTTGGAACAGGGATTTCTAAAACAAAAACTCACCACCTAAACTCATCCCCGGGCTCATAAAGTTAATATATCCCAAATGCACTTATCTATCAATTCTACAAGCATGCACTCACTGCTCTGTGTTGGCGCTGACGACATGGAGAAGAGGAAGGTGTGCTCCTTGTTACCTGTTTGAGGGGAGGGAGGCGCTGGGAGGCCACTGCAGAGGATGTGCCTGCAGAAATATGTATAGTGTTGCTTTTCAGTTACTGTGGTAGAAATCTAAGGAAACAGTGAGGCATAGAAGAGGGGTATACTCAAATCTGTGCTAAAATCTGTGGAAGTAGTTTTTTGGATGTGATTCTGAGGCTGTCACAGTTACTGATTGAAAGTAATTTGAATAGGCAATGTTAGGAGAGACATAAAAAATAGAAACCAGAATATGATGAGGGAGATAAGGGAAATATAAGTATGTAGGTGACTGATATTCAGACATCAGAAAAGTAAAAACAAATAAACAATATACTACAGATTATATTTTATATGCTTTGAGGCCAACACCCAAAACAGCACACATGGTTTCACAAGCACCTCTGACTGCTTTCAAAGGCTGTAAAAGGCTATGCTTTTCAAAGACATTCTACCCTTATGTTTCTGGGTTTATATTTTTCATCATTCCTGAAGAATTTGATTGGCTATTTGTTAATCATGAGGATTCACAAAACCATAGAAATTAGTTTAAACACGATTTCCTGTTTTCTTTAAAGTTCAACAAGAGGAAGACCATATGTCCTCCTTTTGAACAGAAGTCCCAGTGCAGGGTAGGGGATGGAAATAGAGGGCTAGGCCACACTGTGCTGTGGAGGCTTAACCTGCACATCTGATCCCTACTAGCCTTCAACTGATTCTAGTGTGTTTTCTGACAATAGCCCATTACTTAAATTTTCTATCTGCCAATTTCTTCAGCTAAAAGATCTTCTGCTAAAGAAACCAGTGACCTATTTTGGTGCTTATGAGGAATTACTAACAGAATTAAGCTCATAGTTCAAAATATGAAGGATTGTTCTCTGCTTTTTTAAGTGTATGTTCTCCGAACACTTAGCAGAAAAGAACCTTGTCAACATCTACCTAATATTCTGTCTGAGAATCAACTGAATACTGTTATGTTGTTGTCCTTAGCTTTGATGTCCTCTGGTATAGAAAAGACTAAAAATGATGAAGGCGGGGTATAATTAGGGCCTGCCACTGTTCCCAGGGATCCTTGGGAAGTGTCCCAATCCCCTTGGGAGGCTAATCTACAAATCTTAGGACTGGAATAGTGACATATATGGCTCTATAATAGCACTTACAGGACTTTATTATATTTTGTCTCATTCCCAATACTGTATGAAATTCTAGGTCTAAATTGTCTGAACTGTTTTCTATGCAGATCTCATAAGCGTAATACATTTGTTGACTGAATAAATGAAATTGCTCTTCTTTGAGGCAGAAATACATTTCCTCTGTAAGCTTTTTTGTGTATACACATACAGTCCATGAAACACCTTCTTTTTCTTTTTAAGATGGAGTCTCGCTCTGTCGCACAGGCTCGAGTGCAGTGGTGCGATCTCCACTCACTGCAACCTCCACTCCCGGGTTCAAGAGATTCTCCTGCCTCAGACTCCTGAGTAGCTGGGACTACAGGCGCGCACCACCATATCAGCTAATTTTGTGTATTTTTAGTAGAGACAGGGTTTCACCATATTAGCCAGGATGGTCTTGATCTCCTGACCTCGTGATTTGCCCACATCGGCCTCCCAGAGTGCTGGGATTACAGGCGTGAGCCACTGTGCCCAGCCAATGTCTGTTTTTTAAGAGACAAAGTCTTCCTTTGTTTCCCAGGCTGGTCTTGAACTTCTGGGCTCAAGTAGTTAGTTCTTTGGCTCGGCCTCCCAAAGTGCTGGGATTGCAGGCATGAACCATCATACCCAGCCTCATGAAATGCTTTTTAGAAAAATTGTGGTAAAATATGCATAACATAAAAATTACCATTTTAACCACTCTTAGATGTATTTTCAGTGGTATTAACTACAATCATAATGTGGCGCAACCAACACCGCTTTTCATTTCCAGAACTTTTTCATCATCCCCAACATGAACTCTGGTACCCATTAAACACTAACTCCTTCTTCTCTCCACAAGTCCCTAGTAACCTCTATTCTGCTTTCTACCTGTATGAAGTTGCCTGTTCTAGGTAACTCTTAAGTGGAATCATACAATATTTGTTATTTTGTGTCTGGCTTATTTTAGTTAGCATAATGTTCTCAAAGTTCATCCACATTGTGTCAGAATTTCCTTCCTTTTTTAAGGCTGAATAATATTTCATTGTATGTATATGCCATATTTTTTTTATCCATTCATCTGTTCATCCTGTGAAATATTTGTTTTCACCTCTTGACTACTGTGTGAATAATGCTTCTGTGAACATAAATATACAAGTATCTGTTTAGTTTCTGCTCTCAATTTTTTTTCAGCTATAGATCTAGGAGTGGAATTGATGGATTTTATGGTTTGACTTCTTAAGGAACTGCCATATTGTTTTCCACAGAGGTTGCATCATTTTATATTCCTACCATCAATGCATGGGAGTTTCGGTTTCTCCACGTTCTCACCAACACTTGTTATTTTCTTTTTTTGATAATTGCCATTCTAATGGGTGTGAAGTGGTATTTAATTGTGGTTTCGATTTGCATTTCCCTGATGACTTGTCACCCAGGCTGGAGTGCAGTGGCACAATCTTGGCTTACTACAACTTCTGCCTCCCAGGTTCAAGCAATTCTCCTGCCTCAGCCTCCCAAGTAGATGGGATTACAGGCACCTGCCACCATGCCCAGCTAATTTTTTGTGTTTTTAATAGAGACAGAATTTCACCAAGTTGGCCACGCTAGTCTTGAACTTCTGACCTCAAGTGATCAACTTGTCTAGGCCTCCCAAAGTGCTGGGATGACAGGTGTGAGCCACTGTGCCTGGCAGATACACCTTTAAATTATGAAATACCCCCACTTAAAAAAATAATTATTACTATTACTTGCAAAATAGAAGTCTGCGGCCGAGTGCTGTGGCCGACGCCTGTAATCCCAGCACTTTGGGAGGCCGAGACGGGCAGATCACAAGGTCAGGAGATTGAGACCATCCTGGCTAACACAGTGAAACCCCGTCTCTACTAAAAAATACAAAAAGCTAGCCATGCGAGGTGTCGGACGCCTGTGGTCCCAGCTACTCGGGAGGCTGAGGCAGGAGAGTGGCATAAACCCGGGAGGCGGAGCTTGCAGTGAGCCGAGATCTGGCCACTGCACTCCAGCCTGGGCGACAGAGTGAGACTCCGTCTCAAACAAAAAAAAAAAATAGAAGTCTGCTACTAAGATACAGAGAGCTCCTCATCAATCCTTTATACTCCAATACCAGCCCTCCCCGTGCCCACAGACACTGGTTGCTTGATATGAGGTGCATATCCATGACCACAGATGTCCCTGAGGCTGCTTATCCCTGAGGGCTCAGAAAAGAGTGGGCTCCTCCCTCATTAGCTGGTCTGTCTACACAATATTCTGTTGATGTATTTGTATCAAATTCATTAAGTATCCAAAATGATTATGTTCACCTATCCTGATTGTAGTTTTCTCAGAAAACATACTTTTAACCTAAAGCTATCAATAATATGTAGGCATTAAATAATTTGAAAAGAAGTTTATGAAATTATTCATAGTGAGAACATCTTGTAATCATGAAATCAATGAAAAATTTGCTAATTTTCATGGTTTCATTATTCGTATTTAACTGTTTAATCCATCTGAAATTTATTTTGATGTATCATTTGAGGGTAGAGATTAATTCTAATTGTTTTTCAAACAATTTTATCAGCACTACTTTCTGAATAATTTTCCCTCACTGATTTTAAATGCTTCTCCTATCGTATATTATATTCCTATACATCGTAAGAGTTCTTGACTATATTCTATTTCATTGTGTTATAGCTTTTCTTTCTCATTCTAATCTCTTTCACTAAATTAATATACACTCTGTAGTTGGAGTTTTTACTTTAAATTCTAAGGTTGTTAATACTTTTAAAAAAATATTTTAAAGTAATTGTAGGCTATTCAGTGAGCATTCACAGATATTCTCCACGTGAAAAAGTGCATTGGTGGCAATTCATAGATACATTGGTCTGACACAGCAGCCAGGCACTTTGTTAGTTCCAGTTTCACCTCATGCTAGACATGCAGGCATCCTAAAAGTTCAGGTGTATTCTTGTGATGTGCTTATTGTGATATTCAGGAACTTATTAATAGGAATTAAATTATAGAAACTGCTGCTCCATTTAATTGGCTCCAACATTCTTGCAATGGTAACTATTTTGCCTTGGGCTTCACCTAATTATCTCAGTTAGGAGAGTAGAAATGTTTATAGCATTTCCCTTTTGAAATATTTGAAACAATTATTTTTATTTGATTTATAATGCTTTTCTCTTTATTTGACCAATAAATGTTATGGTGGTCCCATTATGTGTCTAGACGCTGTGCTGAAGGCATTGGGAAATAGGAGCACACTCACACCAGAGCATCACATCTGGTGACAGCCACTCGCTAGAACTGGGGTGATAGGGCATGTTGTTATATCACTGAAGTCTTATGCTACTTTTTTTTTTTTTTTGAGATGGGGTCTCGCTCTGTTGCCCAGACTGGAATGCAGTGGCACGATCTCGGCTCACTGCAAGCTCCGCCTCCCGAGTTCACGCCAGTCTCCTGCCTCAGCCTCCCAAGTAGCTGGAACTACAGGCGCCTGCCACCACACCCGGCTAATTTTTGTATTTTTAGTAAACACAGGGTTTCACCGTGTTAGCCAGGATGGTCTCAGTCTCCTGACCTCGTGATCCACCCACCTCGGCCTCCCAAAGTGCTGGGATTACAGGCGTGAGCCATTGTGCCCAGCCTCAAGTCTTATGCTACTTTTAATGTCTTATGTTAGCAAAATGAAGAAATGTGAATAATTGGTGAAACCTTTGAAAGCCAAGCTCTAAGATTCCTGTAAAGAACTATAGGTTGGAAATAATTTAATAATGCCAAGTACATAAGATCAAGAAAATGATAGAGTGGACAGTTCTCTGACCTGGCTATGTGTGTTGTTGTTGTTGTTGTTTTGTTGTTTTGGAGACAGAGTTTCGCTCTTGTTGCCCAGGCTGCAATGCAGTGGCTCGATCTCAGCTCACTATAACCTCTGCCTCCTGGGTTCAAGCAATTCTCCTGCATCAGCCTCCTGAGTAGCTGGGATTACAGGCACGTGCCATCATGCCTGGCTAATTTTTGTCTTTTTAGTAGAGGCAGGGTTTCATCGATGTTAGCCAGGCTGGTCTCAAACCCTTGACCTCAAGTGACACACCTACCTGGGTCTCCCAAAATGCAGGGATTACAGAAGTGAGCCACTGTGCCTGGCCACTTTGTGTTCTTTTAAACCCCATAACAAAGTTTTTAAAAAGATGCTTTGCTCATGCCTGTAATCCTAGCACTTTTGGGAGTCCAAAGTGTGGAGGGAAGATCACTTGAGACCAGGAGTTCAGAACTAGTTTGGGCAATATGGCGAGACCCTGTCTGTAGTAAAAAATTTATAATTGGCCAGGCATGGTGGCATAGGCCTGTAGTCCCTACTACTTAGGAGGCTGAGGTGGCAGGATTGTTTTAGTCCAGGAGGTCAAGGCTGCACTGAGCTGTGATGGCACCACTGCACTCTAGCCTAAGTAACAGAGCAAGACCCTGCCTCAAAAAAACAAACAAAAAAGATACTTTGATTATATGTGATAGCAAGTTTGCAAAATAAAAAAAGATTAATTTATAAATACATATGCTTGATTGGAGACATCTTTAAAAATTTTTAAACAAGGTATATGATCAAAGACAACTGAATTAGTCAATGAGCAGAGTGTGACAGATTTTAAAATTCTACCTCTCGTCATTATATTAAGCCCTTATACCAATTGGTATAGCACAAATTCATCCCGAATCCTATGGGAGGAAAAGGGGTTAGCTACCAAGAATCTTATAGCGTGAACTATAGATAATATAGTTATATTTGACTATGGAGTATCTATTATTTGATTCCCACTTAGTTATCTTTAGTTTTTCTGAAAAATTATAAACAGGAATTTTAGTGACACACCTCTTGTAACACGGAGAGGCAAATATTTTATAAGCTCTGTACACATTCCTGTATTGATCAGCCGGCTCGTTAAATGATCCCCCAGCTTGTTAATGATCAGTTGAACATGTGTAAGCCCCATGGATGGCAGAGACCTGTTCCATTCAACTTTTTTCTTCCTTTTGAAACTGGTATATGTTGAGTGTCTGGTATGAACTGAACAAAACCTGAATTGTTTAATTTTATGCTTGTGTCAAGCAAGCTCCCAGAAGTCTGGCTAAAGAGTAGTTTGTTCATTTAAAAATCTAGCCTTCAGAATCTTTGTAGCATGAATATTTTTCTCTGTCAGCCTCAGAGCCAATTCCCACCCCTTTTGGTCTAATCTTTGGCAGCACAAGACCATGGGCTGAAACTGGCATGAAAATTCTTAACTTACTCCTTTCAAAAAAGAAGCCAACTGTATTTAATGCTTTGTGTAGGCTATTTCTTTTCATCCTTAACACAAATGGAAGGGAGGCATTATTGTAAATTTGCAGATGGGGAAACTGAAGTCATTGAGGTTAAATAACTTGCTGAATTCCCACTACCAGTAGATCACAAAGCTGTGTGACACTAGGCATGACTTCCCAAAAGAACCCCATCTTGTCATCCTATAATCTGTAGATGAAAGTAGGGTTTGCTGATGGCCCTGAGAAAATCTTAACAAACTGGATGAGGCTCAAAGACTTTTCCAGGGATATGACTCCAGAACTGTGACCTTCCCTTTGTGTGTTCAGCATGACCTCGTCCTGCTGCTTCATATGGCGTTGATGTAAGTGTAGACATGGCCTTGCTCTGAAGAAAAGTAAAAAGGCTTCACTTCTTTAGAGGAAAATGCATGTGTACCATTTTGAGAATGAATGTTGGATCCAAGACGTCTGACAATAGAGAGGCTCTGAAGAATGGGGTGATATATCACAAAGATTGGACGGGATCCATGTATGCCTCTGAACCCTTCCTTGTTTCTATCGGCTGTTCCAAGGGAAAATTTAGGTCAATTTCATTCAGTTTTACTAGAGATTTAATTGGACATGCTTTGGCTAGTCAACTAGTAATAACCATGTTTCACATTTCTTCCTTTCTTTACTGCTTTCTCCTTAAGGGCAAATAATTAATACCAGAAATTTCTGTCTTGGGTATTATGGGATGCGTGTGGCTATAAATGAAGAAATTACAGAGCCTACATGGAAGATAACAGAAACGATACCCAGTTGTTTTTTTTGTGATTCTTTTTTTTCTTTTTTTTTTTTTTTTTTTGAGACAGAGTCTTGCTCTGTCGCCCAGGATGGAGTATAGTGGCGCCATCTCGGCTCACTGCAACCTCCACCTCCTGGGTCCCCATTCAAGCAATTCTCCCGCCTCAGCCTCTGGAGTAGCTAGGATTACAGGCACGCACCACCATGCCCAGCTAATTTTTGTGTTTTTAGTAGAGACGGGGTTTCACCATGTTGGCCAAGCTGGTCTTGAACTCCTGACCTCGTGATCTGCCCACCTCAGCCTCCCAGAGTGCTGGGATTACAGGCGTGAGCCACCGTGCCCGGCCACTCTTTATTTTTTATTTTCCTCTACTCAAGACAGCTTAGAAGAGAGATCCATTTTGCGTTTGGATTCTTCTAGTTAGTTTTGAAATCTAATCAAGATTGGGGAGTATTTTGTGTTAATGAAGTATGTTCCTAGTTCTTAGAAATATATGAATGAGGCTGGGCACGATGGCTCATGCCTGTAATCCCAGCAGTTGGGGAGTCGGAGGCGAGCGGATCACTTGAGGTCAGGAGTTTGAGACGCCTGGCCAATATGGTGAAACCCCGTCTCTCATAAAAATACCAAAATTAGCCAGGCATGGTGGCGGGTGCCTGTAATCCCAGCTACTGGGGAGTCTGAGGCAGGAGAATCGCTTGAACCTGAGAGGCAGAGATTGCAGTGAGCTGAGATCGTGCCACTGTACTCCAGCCTGGCAGCTTGGGCGACAAGAGTGACAGTCTGTCTCAAAACAAAAAGAAAAAAGAAGAAAAGAAATATATGAATGAGCAGGAGAAAAAGAACTGTGATACTGAAGGGGTCAGCCTCTCCTGCTGTGTTCCACTCTTACCAATGAAGCTTGTGCTTTGACTCCAAGATTTCTGCAGCATCCACAATAAATACGTGACTGTATTTTGTATCTACCCACATGTGTTTTCCCTTACATGGTGTCTTTCCCTAAATCTGTGAAGGAAATAGCTGTTTTAAAGTTCATTTATTTTCTCCATTTGGTTGTCAGCAGCAGGAAAGGCTGCTGAAGGATCTGAGCCAGTGTGGGAATGGGAAGGGCCTGTGAGCTCTTAGGGAAAGAGGAAGTCTCTATGTCCTGGTTACTGGCGTGACCCCAGGAGAATGACTCTCCCACCCTCTCCTCCTGCCAAGGTTGGTTAGGGTTCAAATGTGTTCCTATCCAAAATCACACATTGTCACTGTGTGGGATGCACAATATTCCATTGCTTTGCTCTCTTAAAAAAGACAGTTAAAAGTAAGAAGTATTTGTTGCAATTTTTAAAAACATGGTTTTTAAACCTATTTTTATTATTAATTTTTAATGCTAAAAGCATTTTATTTACCTAGGATTCTTGGTTTTGGATAGGTTTTATTTTTTCTTTAGGTGGTAGTACTTTGTTTCTGAGAAAGCTCTATATTATGCATTATTTGTGAAATCTCTAGTAACCTCATGATGTTTCTGTCACATTGTTTTAAAAGGAATAGTTTAAAGATTTACAGTGATCTTTGTGCACGTGTGTGTGTGTGCGCGTGTGTGTGTGGTTTTCTCCCTCCTTCCTTCCTTCCTTCCTTCCTTCCTTCCTTCTTTATTTTTATTATTATTATTTTTTTTAATTTGTTTGAGTCAGGGTCTCCCCCTGTCCCCCAGGCTGGAGTACAGCGGCACAATCTCGGCTCACTGCAGCCTCGACCTCCCAGGCTCAGGCGATCTCCCACCTCTCAAATTGTTGGGACTTCAGGCATAGAGAGCCACTATGCATGGCTTTTATTTTTTAATGCAAGTGTTTCTTTTGGAATTTGAACTTTAATACTACTTTGGTGTGTTTTCACCTAAATTCCATTTTGTGAGCTTCTTAGTATTTGATTGAAAACCTATTTCGTTTTACTTGACCCTAACCAGATCAACAAGATAAGGATATTACCCAAAGGTGGTTTCTAGTAGGATTGTGGCCACAAACATCAATTCTGTAGCCAAGTATGGACTAATGTGGACTGAGAAGTTGGCTTGGAAGAAAGACGCATTTCCACCTAGTCAGGGACGTTTGAAGATTATGCATGTTTTAAGGGAAAAGGCCTGTTGAATGTGGAGAGTACAAAGGTATAACTGTCACTTGAGCTTTTTAGAAGTCCTTCGATGTAGCTGCCAACTTAAATAAACCACCTCAGGTCCAGCCAGTACAGCAGCTCTGTTTTACCTTCATTGTGAGTCTGTCTCCCTGCTAGCTGGTGATGGGGGTCAGGCTGGATCACGGATTTGACCACCCTGCACCCAGGCCTGCCCCTCTTTTCTCTGTTACATAGTGCTGGGCAGCCTCTGGGGGGCCTCACCGATTTTTGTTTTTTAGTGGTGATAACAGCACGATCAGCCCGCAGCCGTCTCAATAAGAAGTACTAACTTCCTCAGGAAAACAGAAGTGTGGTATGCACCATTACATAACCCAGTTTCTCTGGTGATACAATTTTAGTTTTTGAGAGCTGTTTTGAAGTCTTCCCACAGAACTGCAGGCCTCTCTGTTTTCCTGTAAGAGGTGAGGAGATGCCAGTTTTGTCCATACACTCATGAAAAAACACAGTGATGGATTAAGTGTCCTGAAGTGTCAGAAGGATACCTGGTGTGGTAGCTTCTAAAATACCACTAAAAGTTATTTTAGAGATGAATTAATTAGAATTAACACCTGAGTTGGGTTACCAAATGAAATAAAGGGTGCCAGGTAAATGTGAATTTTTTATAAACTACCAGGCACATGTATACTAAAAAAAAATATTAATTGTTTATCTGAAATTTACATTTACCTGGGCATCCTGTATTTTATTAGGTAAATCAGGCAACTCTCCACCTGAAACTAGATTATGCAAACTAAGAATTAACATAAAAAGTACTGTCATTGTGTGGATGAGAAATCTCCTCCTCCTCCTCTTCTAAACCAGTTTAGGAAGCCTGTGCTTCATCATTTCTCATATACTCTCCTCCCATGTATATCCAGATTAAAATGTGTATATCTGGCATGTGGCTCACTGTTTCACATGCCTAACTGCAAGCCTTTGGTATCCTATTGTCGCAGCACCATTTTGGTGGGTCAGCCATGGGCAGCAGGTCCTGACCTCTCCTGACCACCTCCGAGGAACTGCAGACTCTCAGCATTTGCGTGTGTTCCTCCTCAGAGCCCTGGGACAACCCTGGCCAGCTGGAGGCAGAGAGACAGGCACGTAAACCTCCTGGCATATCTTGGGGATGCCTGGGCCAAAATATGCCACTGGCCTAATTCTCTGAAGGTCTCAAAGCATTTTCATATTAAGTTATTCAAGTGACCCAGAGAACAAGAAAGGAGTTGCTACTACATGATGTCAGAGAACACTCAGAGGTTTGAAGGGAATTGGGAGAATTAAGTAATTATTAATAAATTCTAAAACTTTAATAATATTCAAAGGAGAAATAGTGGAACTAATATTTT
Source organism: Piliocolobus tephrosceles (assembly GCF_002776525.5). Taxonomy (NCBI): domain Eukaryota; kingdom Metazoa; phylum Chordata; class Mammalia; order Primates; family Cercopithecidae; genus Piliocolobus; species Piliocolobus tephrosceles. The sequence continues at coordinate 47,006,485 of NC_045440.1, forward strand.
GTACCAAGGGTGCTAGTGTTGGGAATTCAGACATCTCCTGCAAAATATTTCTGATACAATTTAGTAAAATGTAGTTTTTAGGGGAGACCTTTTACAGAAGGAAGCTTTTATTTCCAAAGGACTTCATGAAAGGTGTAAAGGCCACACTGTGAATTAGGGATGACACACCCTGTTTTGAATTGGATTTCCTGCTAGTTCTGATCCGAGGCATTCTTCCCGGACTAGGGTGAATTCAGTTCCAGTGTTTGCTTGTAAAACTGAATCTGGTCATTGTATTTGCAGTTTGGCTTCCTGCCTGCTGTTAAAGTACAGAGCAAACTTCAGCTCGTTACTCCCTATGATTCTGTGTCCTCCTAAAGAGCAGGGAAAGAAGAGGGGAAAACCCAGGGGGTGACTGAGTTCATTTACATGCCGTGCCAAAGGGCAGCTGCTTGCTGCCTTGTCATCACAGGATTCTGTGGAGAATCCTGATATTCCATTTACCAGAATAGGAGACAGCCTGGAAAACAAACAAACAAAAAAAGTGTCTTTCTTTTTATGGTTCTAGCTGTGGCATTACTAACTGAATAATCTACTTTCTTTTCTTTAACAAACATAGGTGAAAATTTAGAAAATTTTATGTTCTCTCTGTTTCCAAAGTTTTCTGTATGAAGAAAGAACTTATAAAAAGAGGTCACCACCAGGTGCAGTGGCTGATGCCTGTAATCCCAGCACTTTGGGAGGCCAGGGTGAGAGAATCACTTGAGGTCAGGAGTTTAACACCAGCCTGGCCAACATGGTGAAACCCTGTCTCTACCAAAAATACAAAAATTAGCCAGGTGTGGTGGCGTACGCCTTTAGTCTCAACTACTTAGGCCACTGAGGCAGGAAGATCACTTGAGCCCAGGAGCCAGTGCACTCCAGCCTGGGTGACAGAGTGAGACCCTACCTCACAAAAAAAAAAAAAAAAAAAAAAGTTACAAGGTGGTAGCACTGCTGGCTAGTTAGAGCTGGCTGTGCCTATTGAATTGTCCTGAGAGAACACCAGGTTGTGTATATGCTGTCTAGATTTGTGGGAAGTGTCGGGGGCTTACCCCTTTTCCCTGCAGTTGTAGAAAATGTGATGCAGTCTTCTCAGTGTAGTTCCAGCCACCTCATTAAGATACCTGGCAAAACTTGAGTGTGGATCAAAAGGAATCCAGAAACATATAGTGGCATCAGCCTATGTGTCCTTAGGAATCTTGTATTCCCCTGAGTTAAACTTAGAGCCTCTGAATTTGTGGAAAGGACAGAGAGGAAAGATGTTCTGTTGTGGGGCTGTTCCCACCCTCGGCTTCCTCACACTGAGGCAGTGCACCCAGTACTGAAATGAGGAACATTGCAATGATGCCTAGGGTCAGCAAGTGACCTTGCTGACATCACAACATGTGCATTTCTCACCGTTCTTGGTTATTTAATTCTGGTCTGGTCCATTGGATTAGAGCCAGATTAAACATCAATAAATTTTGAGTTTACTATTAACAAAGAGTGGAGTCCTGCTACCTTACTGTTACTTTGCTAAGTGCTAAGAGAGAAATCAGAAAATTTAAGGCATGGATTTTGGTCACAGGGAGCAAAATCTAGTCTTTATTGGCTAAGAAGCCTTAAAAACCACGTAACTGTCACGTAGTGGCAGACCATGAGCAAAAAGAAAAAAATGAACCCAGCTTCTTCTTGGCTGTTTTATGGAGATGGTGCATTCAGCTGCCTAGTGTTTAGAGGAACCAAATGTACAGAAATGAAACCGTTGAGGAGATTCCCAGAGCTAACTGCAGGGTGCTGCAGGGATGTGGCAACTGAACATCCAGGAACTGTAACAAGACGGTGTTTAAATAGATAAAAATGAAGCAGTCCAAAGCAGGAGGTTCTGACTTCTGGTTTCTAGTCTGGCGTGTAATGCGGGTGGAAGTTGTCACTCCTATCTTCACAATAAGAAAAACCTGAACAAACTAAAAATCAATGGTTTTTAGCTTCATCAGAGAATTGTCACAGAACAAACAACTGCCCCCAAATTGGAGCAAACGACAGGCAAATAAACAGAGAATCACAGCTTCCCAGAGCAAAAGACCTGGAGCAGAAGTATCCAGCAGAACCCAGAACCAGCCTAAGAAAACTTCAGTTGTTTGACGCATTGCCAGAGGCTCAGTGTGGACAAGCTTGCAAGTTACACTCCAGGGGGTCCTGTCTTGGGGAGAGTGGGCACACTTTTGTTTTATGTTTTACCTTCTATGTCTAGGAACCCTGCTAGTTTCTCACTGTGAAGATCAGGAAACAACCCGTTGTGCTTGTGTCGGGGGAAGGGAAAGGTAGCCATTTAACAGTAAACTGGAGCATTCAGCCCTCAAGATAAACTATTTTACCAGAGTCTAACCAATTGGGGTTTTATCAGAGCCCAGTTAACTTAGGGGGAAGGAAAAACACCAACACCAACTCCAGATTTCCTCCAGCCTTCCTGTTTCTCTGGGGAGAAAAAAGATCAGAAGCACCTGTCAAGATCACAGCCCAGAGGCACAGTGGGCTTACTAAAGACCTAGACCTCATCATAGGACTATAGAATACCTCCCATACCCTGATACCATACCACCACATTAGCAAGGCTCCTGTGTAGTAACAGAGGAATAAAACGGAAAGAACTGAGCACCTCAGACCTTACTTAAGAAGAAGGCTGTAGAGAAACCCAAAGATAACAGGGGAGACAAAAACATGGACACCAGAGAAAATTTTAGCTTTGGAAAACACTATAGCAAACAATAAAAGACAGCCCTTCATTAAAATCGCCAGGTCAACCAGATGTAGCCTCTGTAGGTGTTGTCTTGGCTACCAGCTTAGGATCAGTATGGTTCGCCAGATGGCCCCCACTGGTGCCAGTCTTGGTTGGGTTCACCAGATGTTGCCTGCGGGCTACTGTTTTATTTTTCTATTTCCATCTTTGGACAGAGAGCTACTATTCTTTTATTGGACGTGAAATGGTGAAGGCACACAAGCATATTGCTGTCATTGTTTTCTGGCTTTCCTAAATTACTTTTACCAGTGGTGTATCTTTTTTTAAAAACTATCTACTTCGAGATGGTGTGTCTTGATTGACATCTCATGGAGAAGTGGATGGGGAAAATACTGATTCTGTGGAAAGACTCTCCATTAGTGGCTTGCTCGTCCGGCTCTGATCTTTCTGTTCCAGGACTCTCCCTGTTTCAACAACAGCAACAACATGATAATAACAAACCTCACATATGTTGTTCCACTGGATAATTGTAATTTTTAAAAATAAATCGTTATAAAACCAAGAACAGTTTCATCACTTTTTTCTATATAGCTGTTCACATGGGGCCAATCTGTCTTTACAAAAAAAAAGTGAGTAAAAGAATCCTTGATACTTTCCCCTTCAAGTCCAGCATCTGCTGATTTAAATACATATCTCATGTAAAATGGAAAAGGAAAAAAACTTTTAAAAAGGGAAATTTTAAAACCTTTTACTAAAGATCTTTATACTGCAGTCTGTCTCACACAATATGTCATGTCTGGCTTTCAACAACAAAAAATTACTGGATATTCTAAAAGACAAATAAGTCACAGTTTGAAGAAACAGAACAAGCGTTAGAACCAGATTCAGATTTTGCAGAGATGTTAGAATTAATCAGACTAGGAATTTTTTTAATTCCTAAGATTAATATGCTAGGGGCTCTAAAGGGAAGATTGGACAAACAGGCAAGAAAAGGTGGGTAAAGGAGAGAGATGGAAACCCTAGGAAAGATCAAAAGGAAATCCTAGAAACCAAAGGCACCATAACGGAAGTGAAGAATGCCTTCGATGGACTCATCAGTAGACTGGACACGGCCACTGAAAGAATTCGTGAGCTTGAAGAAATGTCAACCAAAACTTCCAAAACTAAAATACAAAAAGAAAAAAGAGTGAAAGAAAAAAACGGAACATAATATTCAAGAACTGTGGTACATTTGCAAAAGGTATGGCATACGTGTTATGGGAATACCAGAGGAGAGAAAACACAGGAAGTCAAAAAAAGAATTTTTCCAGAGTAATGATATGTTCCAAACCATAGATTCAGGAAGCTTAAACAGCAACAGAATAAATAAAACAATATATAAAACAAAATCTACACTTAGGCATGTCATACTTAAATGGCAGAAAATTATAGACGAAGAAAAAACACCAGAGGGGGAGCTGGCAGAAACATACCACCTATAGCGGAAGAAGGATAAGAATTACATCAGACTTCCCTTCAGAAATCTTGCAAACTAAAAGATGTAGCACAATATTTAAAGTATTAAAGGAGGCCGGGCCCAGTGGCTCAGGCCTGTAATCCTAACACTTTGGAAGGCTGAGGCGGGAGGATCACAAGGTCAGGAGATCAAGACCATCCAGGCTAATACGGTGAAACCCCATCTCTACTAAAAATATAAAAAATTCGCCGGACATGGTAGCACGCGCCTGTAATCCCAGCTACTCAGGAGACTGAGGCAGGAGAATCGCTTCAGCCCAGGAGGCGGAGGTTGCTGTGAGCTGAGATCGCACCACTGCACGCCTGGGCAACAGAACGAGACTGCATCTCAAAAAATAAATAAATAAAATAAAAAATAAAAGTAAAGTATTGAAGTAAAAAACTCACCAACTTAGAATCCTATATCTAGCAAAAATATCCTTCAAAGGTGACAGAAAAATAAAACACTAGCCCAGACAAAAACTGAGACAATTTGTCAGTGCTAAGGCTACCTTGCAAGAAATGTTAAAAGAAATTATTCAAAAGGAAGGAAAATAATATAGGTCAGAAATGGAGATGTACATAAAGAAAGGAGGATTATAAGTGAAGGTAAAATAAATGTAGGTAAAATAAAACCTCAGTTGATCTAACAGATAAGTTAGTTTAAAATAATAGCTAAAATGTATTCAGTGGTCATAGTTAATGTATAAATGAAATGAATGACAACAATATTATAAGAGATACAAGGAGAAATTAGAAATATTTTGTTATTGTAAAGTACTTGTGCTACCTGGGGAGTGGCATAGTGTTATTTAAAAGTGGACTTGAATTACTATCAAATGCATATCAAACTCAAGAGGAACCACATAAAAAAGTAAAAAAGGAAGTACAATCATGTATCACTTAATGATGGGGATATGTTCTGAGAAATGCATTATTAGGTGATTTCATCATTATGCAGACATCATAAGGGCAGTTACACAAACCTAGGTGATATAGCCTACTACACATCGAGGCTGTATGGTATAGACTACTGATCCTAGGCTACATACCTGTACAGCATGTAACTATACTGAACACTATAGAACACTGTAACAAAATGATAAATATTTGTGTGTCTAAACATACCTAAATGCAGTGGCTCATGTCTGTAATCCCAGCACTTTGGGAGGCTGAGGCAGGCAGATCACTTGAGGCCAGGAGTTCGAGACCAGCCTGGCCAAAATGGTGAAACTCCAGCTGGGTGTGGTGACACTCACCTGTAATCCCAGCTACTCAGGAGGCTGAGACACAAGAATCACTTGAACCTGGGAGGTGGAGGTTGCAGTGAGCTGAGATCGGGCCTCTGCACTCCAGCCTGGGTGACACAGTGAGACTCTGTGTCAAATGCAAAACAAAACACCTTTAGAACCATGGTGTCAGAAAAAAAATAAACATATCTAAACATAGAAAAAGTACAGTAAAACTATGGTATAAAGGTTAACAATGGTGCCTCTCTATAGGGCACTTACCTGGAAAGGAACTTGCAGGACTGGAAAGTTGTTCTGGGGTCGGGGGCCGTAAGTGAGTGGTGAGGGAATGTGAAGTTATAGTACATTACTGTGCACTACTGTAGACTTTATATAAACGCTAAACACCTAGGCTATACTAAATTTATAAAAAAGCATTTCTTTAATAATAAATTAACCTTAGCTTACTGTCACTTTTTTACTTCATAAACTTAATTTTTCTTAACTTTTTTATCTTTTTGTGGTAATATTTGGCTTATAACACACATAGTACAAAATTATTTCAAAAATATTTTTATATCCTTATTTCAAAATTTTTTTCTATTAAAACAAAATTTTTTATAACTTTTTTTTTAAGAGGCAAGGTCGTGCGTCCCCCGGACTGGAGTGCAGTGGCGCAGTCATGGCTTACTACAGCCTCAAACCCCTGGGCACAAGTGACCCTCTCACTTAAGCATTCCAGGTAGTTAGGACTCCAGGCATGTGCCACCTCACCTAGCTACTTTTTAAAAATGTTTCTCGCTGTGTTGCCCAGGTTGGTCCCAAACTCCTGGCCACAGGTGTTCTTCCCACCTTGGCCTCCCAAAGGGATTACAGGCATGAATTACTGTGCCCACCCTTTTTAAAAAGCTTGTAAAGCTTTTTTGCTAAAAACAGAGATACACAAACATTAGCCTAGGCCTACACGGGGTCAGGATCATCAATGTCACGCTGTCTTCTGCCTCTACAACTTGTCCTACTGGCTAGCCTTCATGGGCAATAATGTGAATGGAGCTGTCATTTCCTATGACAGTTCCTTTCTTCTGGAAAACTTCCTGAAGGACCTGCCTGAGGCTCCTCTTCAGATGTCATTCCTTTTAGAAATATATCTATGGTGGATCACTTGGTTTGTTGCTTTATCATCATAGATTTGCTTATAAGCAGAGAATACACTGTGAACATTCCTCAACATTAATGAAAACCTTTTAGTACTGGGGTTTATGTTTTCAGAAGACTTTAAGGAGCATGTTGAGGTCTGTAAAAGCTTCTGCTAAACCCTTCACTGGGAATTTTCTTGGGGATTCTACTTCTGTTTCTTCTCCTGCAGTTTCCTTTTCTCTTACCTCTTCTTGAGATATGCATTCCTGTTCCAGTTCCAAGAAAGCCTTATTAGTCAGTTTCTCAGGACAACATCACTAGGCGATAAGAATCTTTCAGCTCCATGATAATCTTAAGGGACCACTGTCATATATGTAGTCTGCCACTGACTGAACCACGATTATGTGGCATACAACTAAAATTATTACATTAAGAGAAGAAAAAAATGAAATCACATAAAATGGCCAATTAAAACTATAGGGAGAAAAAGAGTGGAATACAATAACAGAAAGAACAAGGGCAAATAATAGAAGACAGTAACATAGATATTAGTCCTGCTAGATCAATAATTGCTTTAAAGATCAGTGATCTGAACTCTAATTAAAAGATAAAGATTGTCAGAGTGATTTTTTTTTTTTTTTTTTTTTTAGGCAGAGTTTGGTTATTTTGTTTCCCAGGCTGGAATGCAATGGGTCGGCTCACGGCTCACTACAACCTCTGTCTCCCAGGTTCAAACAATTCTCCTGCCTCAGCCTCCCAAGTAGCTGGGGTTACAGGCATGCGCCACCATGCCTGGCTAATTTTATATTTTTAATAGAGATGGGGTTTCTCCATGTTGATCAGGCTGGTTTTGGACTCCTGACCTCAGGTGATCCACCTGCCTTGGCCTCCCAAAGTGCTGGGATTACAGGCATAAGCTACCATGCCTGGCCCAGAGTGGATTTAAACAAAAATAAAACTCAATGCCTATAAGAACCTCATTTTAAATATAAAAACACAGATAGGGATGCTAACATTGATAAAAAGAAAGCTGGAGTACCTATATTAATTTCAAACAAAGCCAACTTTAGAGCAAGAAAAATTATCAAAGATAAAGAGGGAGCATTACATAATGAAAAAGAGGTCAGTTCTCCAAGATGATGTAACAGCCCTTAATGTGTGTTTATGTGATAACAGATTTAAAACACATGAGACAAAAAAAACTGATAGAACTGCAAAGAAAAATATACAAAACCACTATTTACAGCTGGAGACTTCAGCACTCTTTTATAAGTAATTGACAGGTCCAGCAGGCAGAACTCAGTAAAGTCGTTGTTGAACTGAACAGCACAATCAACAGAATCTAATTACATTTATAGAATACTTGATTCAACAGCAGCAGAATATACATTCTTCTCAAGCTCATGCAGAACATTCACCAAGGCAGACCAAATTCTGGACCATAGAACACACCTTAACAAATTTAAATGATAAGATCATACAGAATATGTTTCAGACCATAATGGAATTAAATTGGAACTCAGTAACAAAATACTTGAAAGTTAAACAGTACACTTCTAACACACATCAAGAAATCTCAAGAGAAATTTAAACTATTTTAATCAAGTGAAAATGAAAATGCAACATAACCAAATTTGTAAGTTTCAGTGAAAGCAGTGTAAAGAAAATTTATAGCATTGAATGTACACAATAGAAAAGAAAAAATATTTAAATCAGTAAATCTAAACTTCCACTTTAGGAAACCAGAAAAAGAAGAGTGAATTAAATCATAAATAGAAGGAACAAAATAATTTTTACCAATAATTAATAAATAAGATAATTAAAATTCTCAGCTCAAAGTGGATTAAAGATTAAACATAAAATCCGAAACTGTAAAAACCCTGGAAGACAACTTAGGTAGTACCATCCTTGACATAATAATGGGCAAAGATTTCATGAGAAATATACCAAAAGCAGTCACAACAAAAGCAAAAATTGACAAGTGGGATCTAACTAAACTAAAGAGCTTCTGCACAGCAAAAGAAACTCAAAGGAGTAAACAGCCTACAGGGTGGGAGAAAATATTTGCAAACTATGCATCTGACAAAGGTCTAATATCCAGCATCTATGAGGAACTTAAACAAATTTACAAGAGAAAACCCCATTAAAAAGTGGGTAAAGGACATGAATAGACACTTCTCAAAACAAGACATACATGTGGCCAACAAGCATATGGGGAAAAAAGAAAACCTCAACATCACTGACCATTAGAGAAATGCAAATCAAAACCACAGTTACATACCATCTCACACCAGTCAGAATAGCTATTATTAAAATGTCAAAAAATAACAGATGCTGGCGAGACTGCAGAGAAAAGGGAACCCTAATACACAGTTGTTGGGAGTGTACATTAGTTCAACCATTGTGGAAAGCAGTATGGTGATTCCTCAGAGCTAAAAGCAGAACTACCATTTGATCCAACGATCCCATTACTGGGTGATAACGGTTTGGCTCTGTGTCCCCACCCAAATCTCACCTTGAATTGTAATAATCCCCACGTGTCAAGGGCGGGAGTAGGTGGAGATAATTGAGTCGTGGGGGCCGTTTTTCCTATGCTGTTCTGGTGATAGTGAGTGAGTTCTCATGAGATCTGATGGTTTTGTAAGTGATTGGTATTTCCCCTGCTGACACTCATTCTCTCTCGTGTTGCCCTGTGAAGAGGTGCCTTCCACCGTGATTGTAAGTTTCCTGAGGCCATCCAAGGGCGGGAGCAGGTGAAGGTAATTGAATCATGGGGGCCATTTTTCCTATGCTGTTCTAGTGATAGTGAGTGAGTTCTCATGAGATCTGATGGTTTTGTAAGTGACTGGTATTTCCTCTGCTGGCACTCATTCTCTCTCCTGCTGCCCTGTGAAGACATGCCTTCCAAAATGATTGTAAGTTTCCTGAGGCCATCCCAGCCATGCAGAACTATGAGTCGATTAAACCTCTTTTCTTCATAAATTTCCCAGTGTTTGGTGTTTGTTCATAGCAACATGGTAACAGACTAATACACTGGGTATATACCCAGAGGAATATAAATCATTATACCATAAAGACACATCCATGTGAATGTTTATTGCAGCACTGTTCACAATAGCAAAGACATGGAATCAACCTAAATGCCCATCAACAGTAGAGTGGACAAAGAAAATGTACATATACACCATGGAATACTATGCAGCCATAAAAATGAACAAGATCATGTCTTTTGCAGGAACTTAGATGGAGCTGGAGGCTCTTATCCTTAGTGAAGTAACACAGGAACAGAAAACCAAATACCACATGTTCTCACTTATAAGTGGGAGCTAAATGATAAGAACTTAAGAACACAAAGAAGGAAACAGCAGACACTGGGGTCTACTTGAAGGGGGGAGGGGGGGAGGAAGGAGAAGAGCAGAAAAGATAACTGTTGGGTACTGGGCCTAATACCTGGGTGGTGAAATAATACATACAACAAACCCCCATGACACATGTAACCTCTGTAACAAACCTTCACATGTACTCCCAAACCTAAAATGAAATTGAAAACAGGAAATTAGAGAAAATCAACAGAAAAAAAAAAGTTGGTTCTTTGAAAGATTAATAAAATTGATAAATGTGGAGCCAGATTAAGAGAAAAGGGAAAAAGACAGAAATTACTAATATCAGAAGTGAAAGAGTGACCATTACTACTGATCCCATAGATACTAAAATGATAATAAAATAATATTTTGGAAAATTCTGCCCACAAATTCATTAACCTAGTGGAAATAGACCGATTACGTGAAAGACACACTCTACCAAAACTCATACAAGGAGAAACAGATAATCTGAATAGACCTGCATTTATTAAGGAAAATCAATAATAACCTTTCCAAGCAGAAAGCACCAGACTCAGATGGGTTCACTAGTAAATTTTACCAAACATTTAGGGCAGAAATTATACCTATTTTCTACAGTCTCATCCAGAAAATAGAAACAGAAGGAATATTCTATAATCCTTCCCAGAAAATAGAAACTTAAGGAAACACTTAAGCACTAAGTGCAGGAGCAAGACAAGGAAGGATGCTCTTTTCACCACTCACAGATTGTGAGGGATGAAATAAAGCTGTCCTTATTTGCAGATAACAAATAACTAATTCTGTGAGGCCAGTATTAAAAATCAGGCAAAGACATTATAAGGAAGGAAAACTAAGGACCAGTGTCTCTCGTGAATGTAGATACATAAATATTTAACAACATATTGACAAATCAAATCTAACACATATAAAAAGAATTATCTACCTTGACCAAGTTTACCATTCAAAAAGCAATTAATGTAATACATCACACCAACAGGCTAAAGAAGAAAAATCGTATCTTATGAATAGATGGAAGAAAATGATTCGACAAAATCCAACACCCATTTTTGATGTTTAAAAAAAAGGTCAGCAACTAGCAATAGAAGACACATCCTCAACTTGTTAAAGAACCTCTTCTAAGAAACCTGCAGCTGACATCATACTTAATGGTGAGAAACTAGATGTTTTCCCACTAAGAACAGGAGCAAGACAAGGAAGAATGCCCTTTTCACCACTCACAATTGTGAGGGATGAAATAAAGCTGTCCTTATTTGCAGATAATATGATTATGATTATGTATGTAGAAATCCCAGAGAATCACCAAAAAAATTCCTGAACCTAGGAAGTGATTATAGCAAGGCTGCAGAATATGTTAACATGTAATAGTTACTTATATACTAGCAATGAACAATTGGAGAATAAAAACAATGCCATTTACATTTGCATCAAAAAATCAAACAGGTATAAATCTAAATATATATACATATAAAACATCTACCTGAAGAAATGTACAAAATTCTGATGAAGAAATCAAAGAAGAGCTAAACAGTATATTCCATGTTCATAGATAAGAAGACTCAATGTTGTTAAGATGTCAGTTCTTCCCAACTTGATCTGTAGATTCGGTGTAATTCCAATCAAAATACCTTTAAGTTATTTCATGGTTATCAACAAACTGATTCGAAAGTTTCTGTTGAAATGCAAAGTACCTACAATAACCGACTCAATACTGAAAGAGAACAAAGAGAACTGACATTATCCAACTTCAAGAATTATTGTAAGCGAGGCAGTGATACAGGCAAAACAATAGCCAAATAGGTCAGTGGAACAGAATATAGAACAAGAAATTGACGTAAACATAGTCAATTGATCTTTGACAAAGAAGCAAAGGAAATTTAATGGAAAAATAATCTTTTCAAGAAATTGTGGTGGAACACCTGATCATCTACATGAAAAAGAATGAATCTAGACACAGATCTTACACCAAAAAGCAACTCAGAATGAATCATAGACCTAAATGTAAATTGTGAAACTATAAAACTAGAATATAAGATAGAAGAGAATCTAGATGATTTCAACTTTGGCAATGACCAAAGGCACTATCTGTTAGAGAAAAAGTTTACAAGATGAACTTTGTTAAAATTTTTAATTTTTTTTTTATTATACTTTAAGTTCTAGGGTACATGTGCATAACGTGCAGGTTTGTTACATATGTATACTTGTGCCATGTTGGTGTGCTGCACCCATCAACTCGTCAGCACCCATCAATTCATCATTTATATCAGGTATAACTCCCCAATGCAATCCCTCCCCCCTCCCCCCTCCCCATGATAGGCCCCGGTGTGTGATGTTCCCCTTCCCGAGTCCAAGTGATGTCATTGTTCAGTTCCCACCTATGAGTGAGAACATGCGGTGTTTGGTTTTCTGTTCTTGTGATAGTGTGCTAAGAATGATGGTTTCCAGCTGCATCCATGTCCCTACAAAGGACGCAAACTCATCCTTTTTTATGGCTGCATAGTATTCCGAATCAACCCAAATATCCATCAGTGACAGACTGGATTAAGAAAATTTTTAAATTTTGCTCTGTGAAAGATACTGTTAAGACAATGCAGACAAGCCATGGACTTGGAGAAAGTCTTTACAAACACATATCTTGTAAAGAACTTGTACTCAGAATATACTAAGAACTTTAAAACTCAGTAAGAAAACAGACAACCCAATTAAAAAATTAATAAAAGCTCTGAACAGACAACTCAGTAAGAAGATGTACAGATGGCAGATAATCACATTAAAAGATGCTTAGCATCATATGTCATTAGGAATTGCAAATTGAAACAGCAATGAGATACCACTAGACATCTATTAGAATGGCTGACAGTCAAAACACACAATACCAAATGTAGGGAAGGATATGGGACAACAGAACTATCATTCATTGCTGATGGAAATGCAAATTGGAACAGCTACTTTGGAAGGCAGTTCAGCACTTTCTTACAAAAATACACATATTACCATATGATCCAGCAATTGCACTTTTTGATATTTATCCGGATAATTGTTGAAAACATATCTATACATACCTGCACATAAATGCTTATAGCAGCTTTATTCATAAATGCCCAAAACTTGGAAGTAACTGAGATGTCTCCAATAGGTGAATAGATAAACATACTGGTGCTTATTCATCCACACAATAGGATATTACTCAGTGACAAAATGAAATGAGCTGTCAAGCCATGAGAAAACATAGAGGAACCTTAAATGTGTATTGCTAAGTGAAAGGAACCAATCTAAAAAGGCTGCATGCGGTATAATTCTAACTGTATGACATTCTGGAAAAGGCAAAACTATGGAAATATTAAAAAGATCCGTGGGGGTTAGAGGGAGGGAGAGATGAATAGGTGGTGGACAGGGTATGTTTAGAGCAACGAAACTTCTGTATGATACTGTAATGGTGGACACGTACCATTATACATTTGCCAAAACCCATAGACCTGTACAACAGAAAGAGTGAACCCAATGTAAACTATGAACTTTACTGAGTAATGTGTCAATATTGGCTGACCAGCTGTAATAAATATATCACATTAATGCAAGATGTTAATAGGGAAACTGAGATAGGTGAGAGAGTATATGGGAACTCTCAGTATTTCTGCTTAATTTCTTCATAAACCTAAAGCTACTCTAAAAATTAGTGTATTTTTTAAAGAATGAAAAAACAGGGCCAGACATGGTGGCTCACACCCATAATCCCAGCATTTTGGGAGGCTGAGGCAGGCAGATCATTTGAGGTCAGGAGTTTGAGACCAACCTGGAAACATGGTGAAACCCCATCTCTACTAAAAATACAGAAATTAGGCCCAACTACTCAGGAGGCTAAGAAAGGAGAATTGCTTGAACCTGGGAGGCAGAGGTTGCAGTGAGTCGGGATCGTGCCACTGTATTCCAGCCTAGGCGATAGAGCTAGACACTGTCTCAAAAAAAAAAAAAAGAATAAAGAAAAAACAGGAGTTCCCAGAGGTTGCTGAGATTAACTTTGGAAGGAGAAAATACTATGAAAGTAAATTAAGGCTGGGCATGGTGGCTCACGCCTATAATCCCAGCACTTTGGAAGACCAAGGCAATGGGTCACCTGAGGTCGGGAGTTCAAGACCGGCCTGGCCAACATGGTGAAACCCCGTCTCCACTAAAAATACAAAAATTAGCTAGGGTGTGGTGGTAGGTGCCTGTAGTCCCAGCTACTAGGGAGGCTGAGGCAAGAGAATTGCTTGAACCTGGGAGGTGGAAGTTGCAGTGAGATGAGATCATGCCACTGCACTCCAGCCTAGACAACAGAATGACACTCTGCCTCAAAAAAAAAAAAAAAGAGCTAAGTAAGTTAATGTTCATTGTCAAAGACTGCTGTTTTTCTTTTCTTTTTTTTTTTTTTTTTAAATACGGAACACTTCACGAATTTGTTTGTCATCCTTGCGCAGGGGCCATGCAAGACTGCTGTTTTTCTTTCTCAGTTTTGAGCTTCTTTATTCTGGTCCTAGTAATTATATTTAATATTTGAGTTTTCAGTTTTTGCCTCTATAAATTTGATACAGCTGTCTGTCTTGCTTTATAAAAAAAGAGAGTAAACCAAAGCCTTCAAAAGGAAATTTATATAAATTGAATCATATTTTTCTCTTTATGAATAGATTATTTTTTCCAATAATAAGGGCAAGAAATGATTATTGTGGGATATTTGTTTTGGTTTTGTTTTGTTTCCTTCTTTTTTTTTTTTTTTTTTTTT
>NC_045440.1:47021302-47161000 GCF_002776525.5 Piliocolobus tephrosceles
TTTTTTTTTTTTTTTTAAGACGGAGTCTCACTCTGTCACCCAGGCTGTAGTTCAGTGGCACGATCTCGGCTTACCGCAACCTCTGCCTCCCAGGTTCAAGTGATTCTCCTGCCCCAGCCTCCCAAGTAGCTGGGATTACAGGCACCCGCCACCATGCCCAGCTAATTTTTGTATTTTTAGTAGAGACGGGGTTTCACCAGGTTGGCCAGGCTGCTCTCGAACTCCTGACCTCAGGTGATCTACCTGCTTCAGCCTCCCAAAAGGCTGGGATTACAGGCGTGAGCCACCACACCCGGCCTATTGTGAGATATTTGAAAAAAAATGCTGAGAGATGTGATAGATAAAGAGACTAGAAACTACCCATTACTGCACTAGCAGAGATTAACCTTTTTAAAAATATATTAAGATTTTATATACTGATAATTTTTTCCTTACCAGCACACCATCATACGTAAGTACTTTCTTACATCATTAAAAGGCAAAGAAGAGACAGTGGGTATGCAGTGCCCAGAGTGAGGCCACCTCCCTTAGCCAGACAAGGACTACATGGGGCCCATCCTACCTGGGGCTCAGGGCAGTGCTGAGACTTTTCAGTGCTATTAATTATTTTACTTCACTTTAAAAGATAAATGACATCTCATTTTAATTTGCATTTTTTAAATTAAAGAGATTGAACACTTTTTCAAGCATTTCATATGTCGTTTTTTGTGGTTTTTCTGGCCATGTCCTTTGCCCACTTGACGTTTTTCTAATCCACTTACATAAATGCTTTATAAATCAAGACTTGTGTCTGACAGGGGACTGTATTCAGTCTTGGGAAGTGGGGTTTGGTGCATACATGACAATCTTAAGGCCCTTCACTTTTCTCCTAAAAAATCCCCTTTTCCACTCCACCAAAAAAAAAAGAAGAAGAAAACAAAAGACCTCAAAGAACTCTCTTGCCCTTTTTCTGCCGTATAAGGATACAAGGAAAAGATGACAGTCTGCAATCCAGAAGATGGCTTTACCAGAACCCAATCTGTGCTAGCACCCTGATCTTAGACTTCCAATCTCCAGAACTGTGAGGAAAAAAAAAAAAAAAAAAAAAATCCCCTTTTCCCAAGGGACACTATCAGATGGTGGTTTGATTGCTTATTGTAGGACCTGCAGTCTTAGGACTGTCTGCTAGCAGCTGGGTTCCTCTCCTTCCAAGTTGGAAAGCTGGCCTGGCCTTTCTAGTTCATGGATTAGGGATTGGACCGGCTTCCTTCTTATCCTAACCCAACTTTTAAAGAAAGAAGTAAAAATATACTGTGGCCCTGAGAGAGAACAAAGAAGAGGAAAACGGAAGCACAGTTGTGCTGAATTTATTGTTCCAAGTTGACTGTGTTATTCCCTCACATTATGCTTGATAGGAGGTAAATAAACCCTTGGAACTTGTGTAGTTCACAGTTTGAGGGACTGTACTGAATTTGAATTTGAATTCTACACACTTTCTTGAATAATATCATGAGAAGGTTATAAGGCTAACTTAGGACCAAAACTTCTAATGAAACAGAAGCAATAAAACTGTTCTCTCGATTTCTCCTTTGATGGAGAGTGGGTAGGCCAGCCTGAAGCATAGGGGAAAATAAATACCAATGTCATCCAAAAAGTATTTGCTAACTTTTTGTATTCAAGTAAGTGAAAAGGAAAATAAAATTGGTTATTTTAATTTACTTTTGAATTTTGTTTTAAAAGTATCCCTGTTACTACAGGAATATTTTCAAAAAATATTTTTTGAAAACTTATTTTACCAAGAAAGGCATTCAAAAAAATACTTAATTGCAAAATGACAATAAAATATTTTGTCCCCCAGGCACATTCTGGAAACCCTAGTCAAATCAGTTACACACATGCACTTGCTCTCTCTCCTGATCAAATGAAGGTCTACAAAGTCTCCAGAAGAAACTGCAGCAAAGTTTTCTTAATTAAGGGAGAAATTTTCTGTAAGCAATGTCATCTTAACTGTCATTTTCTTTTTTTTTTTTTTTTAACTTTATCTGATATCTCCATGTACACCAGGGATTAACTTTCATTTTCTAATGACTAAGATTGTGAAAGAGAAAATTCTGGGCTGGGTGGGTGGTTGCCAACCATTTGTTATTTTATGGGTACCTGGATGAGGGTTGTAGTGAATGTAACCAGAGGCAAATCCGAGGAGACCTTATGAGTGCCCAGAGTTGCTGTGAGTGACTGGAGAGTGATAAGGAATCAGAGCAGAGATTTCTGAAGGGGGAAAGCTGACATTAAAGAAGAGTTACCACTCCCTTGGAATACCTGTCCCACTGGTTTCTAATTCAGATTCCACACAGGAGCTAAGGATTTTTTTTTAAAAAAAGTAAATCAAAGCACTTCCCCTGCTTGAAAATCTTTCAATTAATGTATACACCTGGAGCTAATGAGAGGAATCCAAGTGCAGAGATTTTTAATTAAACCTTTTATTTTGAGGTAATTGTAGATTCACATGCGGTTGTGAAAAGTAATACAGAAAGATCCTATGTATCCTTTACCCAGTTTCCACTAAGGGAAATATCTTGCAGAACTGTATAAAAACCAGATCTTGTTATGAATGTAGTCCAGATACAATAGTTTCAACACCAAAGGATCCTTCCTGCCACTCTTTATAGGCATACTATTTTCTTCCACCCTGTCATCCTCCAGAACCCCTAGCAATTGCTGGTCTATTTTATGTTCTTATTATTTTGCATTTCAGTAATGCTATGGAAATGGAATCATAGTTTGTAACCTTTTGAAATTGGCTTTTTTCACTTGGGATCATTTGCTGGAGATCCATCCCAGTTGTTGCATGTATAAATAGTTACTTTTTACTGCAGAGTGGACGTCCATGGCATGGGGGTATATCAGTTTATTTAACTATTCACCCATGGAAGGACGTCCAACTTATGAATAGTACTGGTATGAATATTTGTCTACAAGTTTTTGTGTGAAGATAAGTTTTCACTTTTCTGGGATAAACATCCAAGAGTGCAATTGCTGAGTCCTATAGTTGTTGCATGTTTAGTTCTTTTAGAAACTGCCAAACGGGTTTCCAGAGTGGCTATTTCATTTTACATTGCCACCAGTAATGTGTGAGTGATGCAGTTTCTCCATACCAGCATTTGATGTTGTCACTATTTTTTAATTTTTATTCTGATAGGTAGGTAGTGATATCTCATTGTGGTTTTAATGTGCATTTCCCTAATGCTTGTCAAGTGAAGAATCATGTGGTTCAAAAAATTGGAAAGGAGAGCTTTATTTCTCATAAAGAGTGGCACACCGAAGGCTGGGAAATGTAGCCTTTGGCAAAAGCTGAGAAAAAGCAATTTAAGGGAAGAAAGCCTAACACAGGTACTTATGCCCAATGGGTTGGCTAAGTATACATATTCAATAAGCTATAGAAGGAGTCATGAAGATTTATGAAAAAAGCACAACTGAGCTTCATGCCTCTTCATAGGTCACATGGTCAAAAAATGATGGCATTAGCATGATCCAGGGATGGAGTTTTTGGCCCTCTGGCATCAAAATGTGAAACAGAGGACCTGAAAACCCTCATAGCACATCCTATGCTAGTCAGTCAGAACTGGTCCAGAGATATGGTGGTCAGTGTTTAGGAAGGGATGCATTGTCAAGCTGGTGGGCTGTCACATCAAAACTTCAAAGAGGGAGAGGGAGCCTGGTTTTGGCCTCAGATAATTGGCTGAAGGCGATAAAGGAATGAATCATCTTGTTTCTTGTTTTCTAGAGTTGGTTTCCACTTACTCCTTAGGAAAAAATTCTGGTTAAAGGTTAATAAGGAGGGAGCATACTGAGGCGTAATCAACCTCTTATCCTATCACGGCCTGGGACTTTGTTTTTTTTTTTTTTTGTTTTTTTTTTTTTGAGACGGAGTCTGGCTCTGTTGCCCAGGCTGGAGTGCAGTGGCGCAATCTCGGCTTACTGCAAGCTCTGCCTCCCGGGTTTACGCCATTCTCCTGCCTCAGCCTCCCGAGTAGCTGGGACTACAGGCGCCCGCCATCTCGCCCGGCTAGTTTTTTGTATTTTTCAGTAGAGACGGGGTTTCATCGTGTAGGCCAGGATGGTCTCGATCTCCTGACCTCGTGATCCACCCGTCTCGGCCTCCCAAAGTGCTGGGATTACAGGCTTGAGCCACTGCGCCTGGCCGAGACTTCGTTTTTCAGGGTTTCTCTGGGGTCCCTTTGGCCAAGAGCGTTCTGTTCAGTTGGTTGGGAGGCTTAGGGTTTTATTTTTATTTTTCATGCTAATGGCATTAAGCATCTTTTCATGTGCTCCTTCGCCATTTGTTTATTCTCTTCAGTGAAATATATGTTCGTGATTTTTGCTCGTTTTCTAATTGGATTGTTTGCTATTGTGAAATTTTGAGGGTTCTTAATATATTCTAGATACTAGTCCTTAATTGCAATCTCTAGCTTATATTTTTCATACCTTCTCAACGAGGTCTTTCCCAGAATGTTTTAATTTTAATGAAGTTCAAAGTACCAGTTTTTCCTTTTATGAATTGTATTTTTGATGTCAAGTCTAAGAACTCTTCACCTAGCTGTAAATCCAAAAGATTTTCTCCTATGTCATTTTGTATTTATGATCTATTTTGAGTTACTTTTCATATAAGGTGTGAGACTTAGGTGGAAGGTTTTGGTTTTTCTGTTTTTTGCCTGTGGGTGTCCAGTTTCTCCACCAATTGTTGAAAAGGACATCTTTCCTTCAATGAATTGCTTTTGCACCTTTGTCGAAAATCACATAGATCTATTTCTGGGTGTTCTGTTCCATTGATCTTTGTGTGAGTTTCTTTGTACATCACACAGTCATGACTACAGAAGCTGTATGTCTTGAAATCAGGTTCATAGCACTTTATTCTTCTCTTTCAAAATTGTTTTAGCTGTTCTAGTTCCTTTGCCTTATCACATAAATTTTAGAGTAATTTTATTTCTACAAAAAATTTTCTGGAACTTCAATAGGAATTGTGTTAAATGTATATTATTTTGGAAAGAATTGAACTACTAATTATATGACATAATGAAGTCTTTCAGTTCATGAACACAGTATGACTCTTCATTTGTTTGATTCTTCTTTTATATCTTTCATTAGCATTTTGTAGCTTTAGCATACAACTCTTATAGTTATTTTGTTAGTTTACACCAAAGTCTTTCTTTTTATCGTTGTTGTTGTTGTTGTTGTTGTTGAGATAGTCTCACTGTGTCGCCCAGGCTGGAGTGCAGTGGTGCGATCTCAGCTTACTGCAACCTCTGCCTCCTGAGTTCAAGCGATTTCCAGCTAATTTTTGTATTTGTACTAGAGATGGGGTTTCACCATATTGGCCAGGCTGGTTTCAAACTCCTGACCTAAGTGATTCTTCAGTCTCCCAAAGTGCTAGGATTACAGATGTGAGCCCCTGTGCCCGACCTTTTTTTTTCTTTTTCTGAAATCATAAAAAATGTTGTTTTTTAAAATTTTGGTGTCCACGTATTCTAGTTCGCTAGTATATAGAAATATAATTGATTTTTGTGTGTTGATTTTTGTGCCCTGCAGCCTTGCTGGACTCATTTATTAGTTTTAGAAGTTTTTTGTATGTTCTTTCATAACTTCTACATAGACAATCATGCCATCTGTAAATAGGCTTAGTTTAATTCTTTTTCTCTGATCTGGACGCCTTTCCTTTTCTTGCCTTATCGCACTGGCTAGAACTTCTAGTACTACACTGAATAAAAGAAGTGAGAATAGACATTCTGGCTTGTTCCTAATCTTAGAGGAAAGTTTTCAGTCTTTCCCCAATAAATATAATATTAACTGTAGGTTTTTTATAGATGTTCTCTAACTCAAATTGAGGAAATTTCCCTCAATTTCTAGTTTTCTGAGAAGTTTTAACGTGAGAGGGTGTCTATTTTTGTCAAGTGGTTTTTCTGTATTGATTTATGTGATACGATTTTTTTCTTTATAATTTAATGTGGTAGATTACATAGATTGATTTTCAAATGTCGAACTAGCCTTACATCCCTGGAATAAACTTGTCTTGGTTATGATGTATACATGTTTTTTACATATTACTGAATTTTATTTGCTAATATTTTGTTAAGGATTTTTACATCTATATTCATAAAGCATATTGGCCTATAGTGTTCTTTTTGTACTCTTTTGTTTTGATACCAGGGTAATTCTAGGTTGATAAAATGGATTGGGAAGTATTCCCTTCTCTTCTATTTCTTGGAAAAGATTATGGAGAATTGATACTAATTGTTGCCTAAGTGTTTGGTAGAATTCAATAATGAAAGTGTCTGAACCTGGAGATATGTGTTTGGGAAATTTTGAAATCACAGTATCAATTTACTTAGTAGTCATAGGGCTATTCAAATAATCAGTTTTATATTGGGTGACTTGTGGTAGTTTGTATTTTTTTCAAGGAATTGGTTTATTTTACCTAACATGTCAAATTTTGTGTGCAGACCTGTCCATGGTGTTCCCTTGTTATCCTTTTGATGTCTACATGGTCTCTAGTGCTATTCCCTTTTTTACTCCAGATATTGGTAATTCGCATGTTCTTTGTTTCTTTGTCAGTCTTGCTAGACGTTTGTCAATCTTATTGGTCTTATCTGTGAACCAGGTTTGTTTCATGAATTTTCTTCATTTTAAATTTTCAGCTTCATTGATTTCTGCTCTAATCTATTATTTCCTTTTCTCAGCTTGCCGTGGGTTTATTTTGCTCTTGTTTCTCTAAGTTCCTGGAGAGGGAGCCTAGATTATTGATTTGAACCTTTTCTCATGTACACATTTTTTTAATTTATTTTTATTAATCATGCCACATTATTTTTAATTATGTACAAAGATCTAATCTGTCACCCAGAGACATTTCACCCACTGCTCTGTTTGGCTGCCAGTCTCTTATCTTTCTCTTCAGCAATGGTGATGTGTATACCTTTCCTCGGAGAAGAGAAATTCGTGGTTTGTTGCCCTTGCCAGTAGCAAAAATTTTGGAAAGCCGGGTGGCAAAGCTGTTGTCATTGGCATCTTTTATGTGAACCACATCAAAAGGTCAAGGGTGCCTTTCTCTGTGGGTGATGACACCAATTCTTCCCAAGTTAGCACCTCCAGTCACCATCCACAGGTTACCAGTGCCAAACTTGATGAAATCAGTGATCTTGCCCGTTCCCATATCAGTCTGAATGGGATCATTCACCTTGATGGAGGGGATCAGGGTAGCAGATATTGCGAGCATCATGAGTCACCAGATGAGGGATTCCTTTTGTGCCCACAAAGATTTTTCTCACTTTGCACAATTTGTACTTGGGCTCCTCAGGTGTAATACGATGTACAGCAAAGCAACCCTTGATGTCATAGATGAGACGAAAATTCTCTCCTATCTAGTCAATGCCCATGACGTCTGTGAATCCAGTGGGATGGGTTATATCAGTTTGAACATTGCCATTGTTCTTAATGAACCACTGCATGCAAATCTTCTCTCTTTCTTTATATTTATTTATTTATTTGTTTGTTTGTTTGTTTATTTATTGAGATGGAGTCTCGCTCTGTCGCCAGGCTGGAGTGCAATGGCGTGATCTTGGTTCACTGCAACCTCCGCTTCCTGGGTTTAAGCAATTCTCCTCGCTCAACCTCTGCCTCCTGAGTAGCTGGGATTACAGGCACCCACCACCACGCCCAGCTAATTTTTGTATTTTTGGTGGAGACACAGTTTCACCGTGTTGGCTAGGATGGTCTCGATCTCTTGACCTCGTGATCTGCCCATATCGGCCTCCCAAAGTACTGGGATTACAAGCATGAGCTGCCATGCCTGGCCACAAATCTTCTTTACTTCATCTCCTGTCAAGGCATACTTAAGTCTGTTCCTTAGGAAAATGATGATAGGGAGACACTCTGTCAACTTGTGGGAACTGGTGGATGGACGATGAACAAACACACTGGGCAATTTAGCCAGCATCCAATGTTTTGGAGTTGCTACATGCTTTAGATGCTGCTTGGGACCACCAGCCATGGCTGCATTAGGCACGGAAAGAGCTCATGTATGCCTTTAGCCCTATAAAATTCCTTCTCAGCACTGCTTTCGCTTCTTCCCACCAATTTTGATATGTAATCTTTTCATTTTCATTCAGTTTAATATATTTTTTTAAATTTCCTGAGACTTCCTTTTTGACTCATAGATATTTTGTAGTGTGTTGTTTAGTTTCCAAGTGTTTGGAAATGTTTCTGTCATTTTTCTATTATTAATTAGAAGATAAGAAAAAGTAGCTTTTGCCTTAAACTAAAAATAATTAATATGATAAAGTATAGATTTGGGGTATATGAATTATACAGATGAAGTGAATTGATAATTACATATGCAGTGATTAAGTCTGCTGTGCACATTAACACAAGGGAAGAAAATAGAATAAAGTAAATAGGTGATATTTTAAGCTTTTTTAAGTAAAAATAGACTGAGTGTGGTGACTCACACCTGTAATCCCAGCACTTTGGGAGGCCGAGGCTGGTGGATCATCTGAGGTCAGGAGTTCGAGACCAGCCTGGCCAACATGATAAAACCCTGTCTCTACTAAAAATACAAAAATTAGCTGGGCATGGTAGCAGGTGCCTGTAATCCCAGCTACTTGGGAGGCTGAGGCAGGAGAATCA
The DNA here is from genome assembly GCF_002776525.5 of Piliocolobus tephrosceles. Lineage (NCBI taxonomy): Eukaryota > Metazoa > Chordata > Mammalia > Primates > Cercopithecidae > Piliocolobus > Piliocolobus tephrosceles. The sequence goes on from NC_045440.1 coordinate 47,029,958, forward strand.
CTTGAACCTGGGAGGCAGAGGTTGCAGTTAGCTGCGATTGCACCACTGCACTCCGACCTGGGCAACAGAGCAAAACTTCATCTCAAAAAACAGAACAAAAGGGAAAAAGTAAGAATGACGAAAGGACTAATTAAAAATTATTTTAGGAGACAACTGGAAATATTCTTTCTTGTGTGTTTGAATATCCTCATTCCTCTTTGTGTTCATTTATTTATTTTTTTATTATACTTTAAGTTCTACGGTACATGTGCACAATGTGCAGGTTTGTTACATACATATACATGTGCCATGTTGGTGTGCTGCACCCATTAACTCATAATTTACATTAGGTATATCTCCTAATACTGTCCCTCCCCTCTCCCCCTACTCCACGACAGGCTCCAGTGTGTGATGTTCCCCACCCTGTGCCCAAGTGTTCTCATTGTTCAATTCCCACCTATGAGTGAGAACATACAATATTTGGTTTTCTGTCCTTGGGATAGTTTGTTCAGAATGATGGTTTCCAGCTTCATCCCTGTCTCTACAAAGGACATGAACTCATCCTTTTTTATGGCTGCATATTATTCCATGGTGTATATGTGCCACAGTTTCATCATCCAGTCTATCATTGATGGACATTTGGGTTGGTTCCAAGTCTTTGCTATTGTGAATGGTGCCGCAATAAACATACGTGTGCATGTGTCTTTATAGCAGCATGATTTATAATCCTTTGGATATGTACCCAGTGACAGGATGGCTGGGTCAAATGGTATTTCTAGTTCTAGATCCTTCAGGAGTCACCACACTGTCTTCCACAATGGTTGAACTAGTTTACAGTCCGACCAACAGTGTAAAAGTGTTGCTATTTCTCCACATCCTCTCCAGCACCTGTTGTTTCCTGACTTTTTAATGATCACGATTCTAACTGGTATGTGATGGTGTCTCATTGTGGTTTCGATTTGCATTTCTCTGATGACTATTGATGATGAACATTTTTTAATGTGTTGGTTGCTGCATAAATGTCTCCTTTTGAGAAGTATCTGTTCACGTCCTTTGCCCACCTTTTGATGGGGTTGTTTGATTTTTTCTCGTAAATTTGTTTAACTTCTTTGTAGATTCTGCATATTAGCCCTTTGTCTGAAGGGTAGATTGTAAAATTTTTCTCCCATTCTGTAGATTGCCTGTTAACTCTGATGGTAGTTTCTTTTGCTGTGCAGAAGCTCCTTAGTTTAATTAGATCCCATTTGTCAATTTTGGCTTTTGTTGCCATTGCTTTTGGTGTTTTAGACATGAAGTCCTTGCCCATGCCTATGTCCTGAATGGTATTCCCTAGGTTTTCTTCTAGGGTTTTTATGGGTTTAGGTCTAACATTTAAGTCTCTAATCCATCTTGAATTAATTTTTGTATGAGGTGTAAGGAAGGGATCCAGTTTCAGCTTTCTACATATATGGCTAACCAGTTTTCCCAACACCATTTATTAAATAGGGAATCCTTTCCCCATTTCTTGTTTTTGTCAGGTTTGTCAAAGATCAGGTGGTTGTAGATGTGTGGTATTATTTCTGAGGGTTCTGTTCTGTTCCATTGGTCTGTATCTCTGTTTTGGTACCAGTACCATGCTGTTTTATTACTGCAGCCTTGTAGTATAGTTTGAAGTCAGGTAGCGTTATGTCTCCAGCTTTGTTCTTTTGGCTTGAGATTGTCTTGGCTATGCAGGTTCTTTTTTGGTTCCATATGAACTTTAAATCAGTTTTTTCCAATTCTGTGAAGAAAGTCATTGGTAGCTTGATGGGGATGGCATTGAATCTATAAATTACCTTGGACAATATGACCATTTTCACAATACTGATTCTTTCTATCCATGAACATGGTATATTCTTCCGTTTCTTTGTATCCTCTTTTATTTCACTGAGCAGTGGTTTGTAGTTCTCCTTGAAGAGGTCCTTTACATCCCTTGTAAGTTGGATTCCTAGGTATTTTATTCTCTTTGAAGCTATTGTGAATGGGAGTTCATTCATGATTTGGCTCTCTGTTACTGGTGTGTAAGAATGCTAGTGATTTTTGCACATTAATTTTATATCCTGAGACTTTGCTGAAGTTGCTTATCAGCTTAAGGAGATTTGGGGCTGAGACAATGGGGTTTTCTAAATATACAATCATGTCATCTGCAAACAGGAACAATTTGACTTCTTCTTTTCCTAACTGAATACCCTTGATTTCTTTCTCTTGCCTGATTGCCCTAGCCAGAACTTCCAACACTATGTTGAATACGAGTGGTGAGAGAGGGCATCCATGTCATGTGCCAGTTTTCAAAGGGAAGGCTTCCAGCTTTTGCCCATTCAGTGTGATATTGGCTGTGGTTTTGTCATAAATAGCTCTTATTGTTTTGAGATACGTTGCATCACTACCTAGCTTATTGAGTTTTTAGCATGAAGGGCTGTTGAATTTTGTCGAAGGCCTTTTCTGCATTTATTGAGCTAATCATGTGGTTTTTTCTTTGGTTCTGTTTATGTGATGGTTTACATTTATTGATTTGCGTATGTTGAACCAGCCTTGCATCCCAGGGATGAAGCCCACTTGATCATGGTGGATAAGCTTTTTGATGTGCTGCTGGATTTGGTTTGCCAGTATTTTATTGAGGATTTTCACATAGATGTTCATCAGGGATATTGATCTAAAATTCTTCTTTTCTGTTGTGTCTCTGCCAGGCTTTGGTATCAGGATGATACTGGCCTCATAAAATGAGTTAGGGAGGATTCCCTCTTTTTCTATTGATTGGAATAGTTTCAGAAGGAATGGTACCAGCTCCTCTTTGTACCGCTGGTAGAATTCGGCTGTGAATCTGACTGGTCCTAGAGTTTTTTTGGTTAGTGGACTATTAATTATTGCTTCAATTTCAGAGCCTGTTATTGGTCTATTCAGGGATTCAACTTCTTCCTGGTTTAGTCTTGGGAGGGTGTATGTGTGCAGGAATTTATCCATTTCTTCTAGATTTTCTAGTTTATTTGTGTAGAGGTGTTTATAGTATTCTCTGATGGTAGTTTGTATTTCCATGGGATCAGTGGTGATTTCCCCTTTATCATTTTTTATTATGTCTATTTGATTCTTCTCTCTTTTCTTCTTTATTAGTCTTGCTAGCAGTCTATCAATTTTGTTGATCTTTTCAAAAAAGTAGCTCCTGGCGTCATTGATTTTTTTGAAGGGTATTTTGTGTTTCTCTATCTCCTTCAGTTCTGCTCTGATCTTAGTTATTTCTTGCCTTCTGCTAGCTTTTGAATGTGTTTGCTCTTGCTTCCCTAGTTCTTTTAGTTGTAATGTTAGGGTGTCGATTTTAGATCTTTCCTGCTTTCTCTTGTGGGCATTTTGTGCTATAAATTTCCCTCTACACACTGCTTTAAATGTGTGCCAGAGATTCTGGTATGTTGTGTCTTTGTTCTCATTGGTTTCAGAGAACATCTTTATCTCTGCCTTCATTTCCTTATGTACCCAGTAGTCATTCAGGAGCAGGTTATTCAGTTTCCATGTAGTTGAGTGGTTTTGATTGAGTTTCTTAATCCTGAGTTCTAGTTGGATTGCACTGTGGTCTGAGAGACAGATTGTTATAATTTCTGTTCTTTTACATTTGCTGAGGAGTGCTTTACCTCCAACTATGCAGTCAATTTGTGAATAAGTGTGATGTTGTGCTGAGAAGAATGTATATTCTGTTGATTTGGAGTGGAGAGTTCTGTAGATGTCTATTAATTCCACTTGGTGCAGAGCTGAATTCAAGTCCTGGATATATATCCTTGTTAACTTTCTGTCTCGTTGATCTGTCTAATGTTGACAGTGGGGTGTTCAAGTCTCCCATTATTATTATGTGGGAGTCTAAGTCTCTTTGTAAGTCTCTAAGGACTTGCTTTATGAATCTGTGTGCTCCTGTATTGGGTGCATATATATTTAGGATAGTTAGTTCTTCTTTTTGAATTGATCCCTTTACCATTATGTAATGACCTTCTTTGTCTCTTTTTATCTTTGTTGGTTTAAAGTCTGTTTTATCAGAGAGTAGGATTGCTACCCCTACTTTTTTTTTTTTTTTGTCTTCCATTTGCTTGGTAGATCTTCCTCCATCCCTTTGTTTTGAGCCTATGTGTGTCTCTGCACATGAGATGGGTCTCCTGAATACAGCAAACTGATGGGTCTTGACTCTTTATCCAATTTGCTATTCTGTGTCTTTTAATTGGAGCATTTAGCCCATTTACATTTAAGGTTAATATTGTTATGTGTGAATTTGATCCTATCATTCTGATGTTAGCTGATTATTTTGCCCATTAATTGATGCAGTTTCTTCCTAGCATCAATGGTCTTTACAATTTGGCATGCTTTTGCAGTGACTGGTACCGGTTGTTCCTCTCCATGTTTAGTGCTTCCTTCAGGAGCTCTTGTAAGGCAGGCCTGTTGGTGACAAAATCTCTCAGCATTTGTTTGTCTGTAAAGGATTTTATTTCTCCTTCACTTATGAAGCTTTAGTTTGGCTGGATATGAAATTCTGGGTTGAAAATTCTTTTCTTTAAGAATATTGAATATTGGCTCCCACTCTTTTCTGGCTTGTAGAGTGTCTGCCCAGAGATCTGCTGTTAGTCTGATGGGCTTCACTTTGTGGGTAACTCGACCTTTCTCTCTGGCTGCCCTTAACATTTTTTCCTTCATTTCAGCCTTGGTGAATCTGACAATTATCTGTCTTGGAGTTGCTCTTCTCGAGGAGTATCTTTGTGGCTTTCTCTGTATTTCCTGAATTTGAATGCTGGCCTGCCTCGCTAGGCTGGGGAAGTTCTCCTGGATAATATCCTACAGAGTGTTTTCCAACTTGGTTCCATTCTCCCCGTCACTTTTCAGGTACACCAGTCAGGCGTAGATTTGGTGTTTTCACATAGTCCCATATTTCTTGGAGGCTTTGTTTGTTTCTTTTTCCTCTTTTTTCTCTAAACTTCTCTTCTCACTTCATTTCATTCATTTGGTCTTCAGTCACTGATACCCTTTCTTTCACTTGATCCAGTTGGCTACTGAAGCTTTTGCATGCGTCACGTAGTTCTCATGCCATGGTTTTCAGCTCCATCAGGTCATTTAAGGTCTTCTCTACACAGTTTATTCTAGTTAGCCATTCGTCTGATCTTTTTTCAAGGTTTTTAGCTTCCTTGCAATGGGTTCGAACATCCTCCTTTAGCTCAGAGAAGTTTGTTATTACCGATCGTCTGAAGCCTTCTTCTCTCAACTCGTCAAAGTCATTTTCCGTCCAGGTTTGTTCCGTTGCTGGCAGGGGGCTGTCTTCCCTTGGAGGAGGAGAGGCACTCTGATTTTTAGAATTTTACGCTTTTCTGCTCTGGTTTCTCCCCATCTTTGTGGTTTTATCTACCTTTGGTATTTGATGATGGTGATGTACCGATGGGATTTTGGTGTGGATGTCCTTTTTGTTTGTTAAGTTTTCCTTCTAACACTCAGGACCCTCAGCTGCAGGTCTGTTGGAGTTTGCTGGAGGTCCACTCCAGACCCTGTTTGCCTGGGTATCACCAGCAGAGGCTGCAGAGCAGCAAATACATTGCAGAACAGCAAATGTTGCTGCCTGATTCTTCCTCTGGAAGCTTCGTCTCAGAGAGGCACCCGGCTATATGTGGTGTCGGTCATTCCCTACTGGGAGGTGTCTCCCAGTTAGGCTACTGGAGAGTCAGGGACCCATCTGAGGAGGCAGTCTGTCCGTTCTCAGATCTGAAACTCTGTGTTGAGAGAACCAGTACTCTCTTCAAAGCTGTCAGACAGGGACGTTTAAGTCTGCAGAAGTTTCTGCTGCATTTTGTTCAGCCATGCCCTGCCCCCAGAGGTGGTCTACAGAGGCAGGTAGGCCTCATTGAGCTGAGGTGGGCTCCACCCAGTTCAAGCTTCCCAGCACTTTGTTTACCTACTCAAGCCACAACAATGGTGGACGCCCCTCCCCCAGCCTTGCTGCGGCCTTGCAGTTCTATCTCAGACTGGTGTGCTAGCAGTGAGCTGGGCTCCGTGGGCGTGGAACCCTCCGAGCCAGGCACAGGATATGATCTCCTGGTATGCCGTTTGCTAAGACTGTTCGAAAAGCGCAGTATTAGGGTGGTAGTGTCCCGATTTTCCAGGTACCCTCTATCACCACTTTCCTTCCTAGGCAAGGGAATTCCCCCAACCCCTTCTGCTTCGCGGGTGAGGCAGTGCCCCACCCTGCTTAAGCTCACACTTCGTGGGCTGCACGCACTGTCCGACAAGCCCCAGTGAGATGAACCCAGTAACTCAGTTGGAAATGCAGAAATCACTCGTCTTCTGCATTGTTCACACTTGGAGCTGTAGATTGAGCTGTTCCTATTCAGCCATCTTGGTTCCTCCTCTCCTCTTTGTGTTTAAATACATATTGCCTAGTTAAATTTTCAAAAGCAGGTGGCCTGTAATTTTGATCGTTTGGAAATACCAGACTTTTATGCTTCCAGTTCTTGGTCTACAAATCAATAGCAAATTTTTTTTCTTAAATCTTGGTCTTGATCTAACCTAGAGTACTTATGAGTAAACAAGTGGTACAGTCTGTTCCTTTTTGTTCTGTCTTCTATCTCTGTTTTGCTAGCCTTTCTCCCACTCTGTTCTTAATGATCATTCTTTGTCCTAAACGGTAGATTTTAGAAGCTGTATATGGACTCCTAGAAATAAAGCAATTAGAATATGTTAGAAATGAATCCAGCCATGCCACTTTATTGCCATAAAATAACAATTCCAAGATAAGAATCACTTTCTGAAAGAACTGATAAATACTCATTCCAGTATGTATCTCTTCCTGCCTAGGGTGTGCCTGGCACTTGTTGCATACTGTAGAGATGAAATAAATAGAAGATGCAACTCTAGTCCCTTGCATCACTAAAATCTCATTGGGGAAATAGACACAATCTACAAAAGGAATTGGGAGATAGATACTTGTGTATAATAATATAATCTAGTAACTTTTAATTTGGTTCCTCAAAAATTGAGCAATAGAATAAGTAATTTTTTAAAAAATCTATACTGTTAACAACTAAAGTATAATGGAACTCATGTTCCTTCCTGTGTATATTCCATTTTAATGGAGGTGCTAATAGTTGGGTCTGGGAGTGGGGCATGTTGCATTATATGATGTGGCTTTTTGGGAAGGGAGACGTGTGATTTTCTGTATACATGACCTGTATCCTCTCAATGGCCAGTGAGACATTCTCAAGGGGATGGGTGTCAAGCCACTCTATGAATGTTGGTTCTTACTCCATCTGGTAGAAATCACAGTAACATGGAAAGAATACCAGACTGTCACTTCCAGCAAAGAAATTTTGGACAGTTCTCAGAGCCTTACTTTTTCATTCATCAAGTCAGAATGTTGACAATAGTCTGTCTGTCTGGCAGGGTTGTTCTGGGAACTAAACAAAATAACAGAAGCAAAAACCCTTAGTTGTCTAAGATTTTAAAGACGGTATAGGCATATTAATGAGTTTTTATATGACCCTACACAGGTGTCCAATTTCTAATGCTCCCTGAATGCCATACCAACTCCTGTTACATTCATTGTATCTATTGTCAACCAGGGACAATTTTCCATCTTGCTAGGCCAAAGAGAAGCCAGACAATGAGAATTAGCCTGTAGGCCTAGCAGCTTCAAGCATAGAACCACAACCAAGATCTGAAGATAGCTGGCTGATCTTAGATGGCCTCAGTGGGGCTGGCTGGCTGGATGTGCAATTTTTGTTCACTGGCTTAGCTTCCCTAATGATTGTTCCATACTGAATCTCAGTCTACCTCACCTCTTCCTTCCATTCACTGGCTTCATTCTACTCTAGAGACACTGGGTTTAATCTGGGGCTCTACCTGCAAAGTAAGTATTGCTTCCAAGCCAGAACTGTTGTCTGAGACCTAGGTACTTGGGCTAAAAAAAACTGCTTTTTGTTTTTTGGAATACATATATAATAGTAACATCTCTGGCCTTCACATTACTTGAGAAATGAAATCCTTTGGTTAGCCAGCAACCTATAATGCCAAACTACATGTTGTAATTTAAGTCTGTAGGTGGATATTTAGGATTAGTTGTCGTCACAGGTCATGGAATGAGGAGTAAAGCTTAGTAAGTTTATTTTGTTATTTCATTTTTGTTTTTTATAGAGATGGGGTCTTGCCTTGTTTTGCCCAGAGTGGAGTTTAGTGGCACAATCACAGCTTACTGCAGCCTCAGACTCCTGGGCTGATGTGATCTGCTGTGACCTCAGCCTCCTGAGTAGCTGGGACTACAGGTGCATGACACCATGCCGAGATAATTTTTTAAAAATTTTTATAGAGAAGAGGTATGTTGTCTAGGCTTGTCTTGAACTCCTGGCCTCAAGCAGCCCTCTCACTTCTCCCTCTCAAAATGCTGAGATTCCAGGTGTGAACCACCGCACCCAGCCAGCATAGTAAATATAAATTAAGGTGTTTTTATGTCCCCACTTTGCTACTTTTTGCTTTCTGATTTCAAAGGATACACCCTTAAGAATGAACAGGTTGTTTCCCAAAAGTTCTTTGCTTAGAACAGACTGCATTTTCCCAGAGAACAGCAGTGGAAATCATAACTGCATTCCCAGGCCAGTCCCCAAAAGTCTGTTTTATACTAATGCATTATAACATTTTACTGATAATGGGACTTTGGCTCCTCATAGCCACATTTAAAATATTATTTCTCTGGGAAGAATAATTTTGAATCAAGTTCAGATGCTGTAGAATGTCCCCATGAAGTGGAGAGAAGGTGAAGATGGAAAAAAAGGGATGAACTTTAGGTACTAATGGGGCAGGCATATCTGAATAAATTAGAAAAATATTCCTGAACCCTAGGAACCTAAGTCTGGATGCCGTCTTAGAGAAGGCGCCTATCCAGGCCAGTTGCTGTGCCTCTGTTCTGAACTGATAACAAGAAGGGCAGTTGTGAGGAGGTAATGAGCATCATATGGCAAAGTCTTTCATGCTAATCTGTGTACCTGTTTGGGTATGTCCTAAACTGGATGCAAGTCAGAAACTGATTATATAATCTTTGGTGTATATATTTCTCATTTTTAAAAAACATGCTAAGCTATGTCATTGTTACTATATTAAAGTGTGAATAACCTGGAGGGCAAAAACAAGTGTTGGCTTAACCCTTCCTACACAGCCTGAAGAGCACACTACGCTTGGCTGTCTCTTAAATACTTAAATAATGTTGTTGGCCAACATTGTGTATAAGTAGACCTATCTCATTTCTAGTTCATGAACCTTTGGCATATTGCTAAAGACAATTAAGACCTTTTGAGATATGCACAAGACTTTTGTGTTCTTTAATTTATTTAAGGAAGCCAGTTTTGTACTTTAATGCTTCTGTATAGAAATGGGCTATACTGTTATTCACAATAGCAAAGACCTGGAGTCAGCCTGCGTGCCCTGTAGCAGTGGACTAGATAAAGAAAATGTGGTACATACACACCATGGAATACTTCGCAGCCATAAAAATGGGTATCAGTGGCCTTTGCAGGAACATGGATGCAGCAGGAGGCCAGTATTCTAAGTGAATTAATGCAGAAACACAGCCAACCACCACATATAATCACTTGTTAGTGGAAACTAAATACTGGATACACATATACATAAAGATAGGAATAATGGACAATGGAAACTGCAAAAGAGGGGAGGGAGGGAGGAGAGCATGGTTGAAAAGCTACTTATTGGGTACTGCGTTCACTGTTGAGGTGACAGCATCAGTAGAAGCCCAAACATCAGCATCATGCAATGTGCTCATTTAACAAACCTGCACGTGTATCCCCTGAATCTACAATAAAATAAAATTTGTTTAAAAAAAGAAAAGAGCCAGGCAGGGTGCACTGTTATATAGTAAATCTAATGTATTTTTTTAAACGGAGTTCTTTTCTCGAGCTTTGATGGAATATTTATATCATATAAATATAAAGCATATATCTTGAGTATCTTTGTAGCTCCAATTGAACACAAATTATTTCCCCCCAAAGAGGATAGGTTCTGCAGTGTTCCAGCAAGATACCAGTAGATAATGGGTAAGTTAAGGTTACACTCAGTATTTGTGAATGGTGATTGTCTTCACAAACCCTGGATAAGTAACTAGCTTCACCTTTTTTGTTTGTTTGTTTCTTTGTTTTTTTGAGAAGGAGTCTCACTCTGTCACCCAGGCTGGAGTGCAGTGGCGTGATCTCAGCTCACTGCAAGCGCTGCCTCTTGGGTTCACACCATTCTCCCACCTCAACCTCCCGAGTAGCTGGGACTACAGGCACCCACCACCACACCCAGCTAATTTTTTTGTATTTTTAGTAGAGACGGGATTTCACTGTGTTAGCCAGGATGAGTCTCGATCTGACCTCGTGATCCCCGCGCCCTTGGCCTCCCAAAGTTCTGGGATTACAGACGTGAGCTACCACGCTGGCCCAGCTTCACCGTTTTTTAAACATAAGTTTGAATTCCAAATTAACCTTGTAATGAGCCAGTGAAATAGGCAGTGATGAGTCTTGTGCTGTATCTGGCCCTTATCTGTAGATTTTAGCATCCTTTGTAGTTGCTGGTTTTAGTCTTCAAAGAATCTTTGCTCTTGTTTCATTTCTCTAGTTTGTCACTAGTTCATTTTGGAGTGTTCCTTTAAACAACAAACTGTGTAATATAAAAGGAAAATAAAAACAGTTTAGTCATACAGAGGTTAAAAAACTCACTTGCATAAATAGTGGACATTTTAAAGTAATATACTAACAATTGGAATAATAACAATTCAGTACTGAACAAATGTGTTGCATTTAACCATCTATAAGTATATACCAATGTGCCCTCTGACTAAAGTTGCTATGCCCTGCCTGGCTGTTGCTGTCTTCCTTACATATGTGGTTCCACTGGAAACAGAAGGGGTTTGCACAGTCCAGTTGATCAGATTGGAACACACAAGTGTCCAACTTCCTCAGCTCCTGACCTCCTCCCCTGTGAGGTGGTCATCCAGTTACCCAGGCCTTTGGTTGCCTGTCTGCAAGTGTCCATGGCAGCATAAAGAAACAATTGTACATTCTTCTTAGGAGGGGTGATCCTGATAATTCATGGGGCCTTTTTTAAATGCAAATGTTGAGAAGACAGGAGTCTCAGGTATGGTTTGACCCAGAAGTGTCCCCTGTGCCTATTGGAGTGGGTTTAAAGATGAGAACAAGGGGCAGTAGCATGTGGTACCATGTTCCTTGCTTCCTTTTTGAAGAACATGAAGTGAAATACATTATGAAATAATTGGTAGGAAAAACTCTATATGGTTGCATCGTGTATCTTCCCTGACCCAAATCCAAGTTTTCTCTTTCTGAGCAGGTTGACTTTAGCAAATACAAACAGAAACTGATTGTTGGTCTCACTTTTAAGTAATTTGTGAAAGACGACCTGCTGATAAGAATAACATTAACATAAAGTTATATGCTTAAAGTGAAAGATGTATTCCCTTTGGGAAAACAGACATAGATACCCTAAAATTTCCTTGCTTGTGTTGATAGGCCACACCTGACAGGTGTGCTTGTATTGACAAGCCATACATCTTATCAAAAGTGGTCATTTTGTTGGCTGAACTAAAGAGCATTTCATCATTTTCCCTGGTATTAGCTCTTTGACTATGAGATGCAACTGTCAGTGTGAAACTTGGCATTTGCCCAGCTCTTCTGATAGGAATGGCTGTTCTTTCACCTTGTGGGATATTTTTACAATCTTGACTCTTTTCCAATATCACTTTCACATATAGTGCTGGTAGGCCAAAGGAAGACTTCTCCTCTCCACTGTCTATACAGATTCTTGGGCGCAGCATCTTTTCTGGAAGCCCCAAATTAGTCCCTCACCAGCTCTATCCTTGTGTCTTTGGGCACTCGGTAGCCTGGTGTGCCCTTTTCCCTTTGTCCCGCCTGCAGCTGTCCTCTTGTAGCTGCTGTTGTTTAGAGTCCTCAGTTCCCTGAAAAGCCTTCCAGTTTCTGCTCATAAGTTCAGACCGTAGAAGCGGTCCACCAGAATCTCCTGGGTTTGCTCAGGTACAAAAGTCCCAGAAACCCAGTGTAACTGCTTTTACATGTTCCTACAGAATTACATGTTCATTGTGCCTGTCTGGCTGATGATGATTTTTTCTTCTTTTACTTTATTTTTTTAAGTTATCTATAATGGCCATTTATGACCTTCATAATCAGAAAATACTTCTTTTGCCTTGCTATTCTCCTATCCTTCCTTTATATGGATCGTAGGGTGATCTAGCTATTTTTAAGTCCATAGAGACTCCCACATTTTGCCACTTTAAGGGTTAGCATCGGATAAAGCAGCAGAATGCCTGGCACAGTGCCTGCCATGGAACATGAGTGGCCTAAAATTTTTACTGTTGTTTTAATGACTTCCCCCGTGGCACATATGTTCAAGTGAGACCCAGGTTGTACTGCCATAGTCTATGAAGTGTCATGTCTGTCTGTGTGGCAGCATAGCAGTTAGAAGTATTTCTCAATTAGAGTATTGTATTTCTTTCGGAGTTTCCACCTGGAGCCTCCAAGCAGAACTGATTTAACATTTAATTCCAAACGTGTTCAGCACCTTGCTCATTTGCTTCTCCCTCTGAGCTGTGTCCCCTTAAGCCAGGCCTCAGGATACCTCCCTCAACCACTTGAAGAAGCTGCCAGCAGCCTCTCTCCACTGTGTACAGATTTCATATACTGTTCTCAGCCCACTGCAGTAGATCTTTAGCTGCTACTTCTCTGCTGAGAGTGGCTGCTCAGCAGTCAGTCTCTGACCAACTAACTTTTAAATCCATTGGCTTTTTCCAACTTGCATCCTTTTTGCCTCCTCTGTACCTTTGCCATTTCTGAGTTGCTAGTCTAGCTGCAGTGCCCATCTCTGCCCCTGCTGGGATCCTCTCCCATCTCCCTCTGGCAACTGTCTCACCCTCTTCCCTGGGTCCCTTGTACCATCTCTCCCAGTAGCTGCCCTTCTTATGCCCATCCTATATGTAAGGGTTACTATGGGTCAGCATATAGCCTTGTATAACATGTACAATAACTGACACATTATAATAATATAAATAAATATAATAATATAATTTATAATAATATAATAATATTGAGACGTGGAATACTGAATTTTGTTCGTAAAGCATGACTACAAACCACAAAGTATGTTCAAAGAAAGAGGTGAGGGAATTACATGAGTGTTCGGTTGTCTGCCTTGTGATTTTTTCCTCCTTTCTTTTCCAATTTTTCCAAGTCTTTTATAATGTTCACTTATTACTTTTATAACCAGAAAAAGATTTGTTTCTCTCATCTCTTATGCTTCCTGTACATGTATATATGTATCTTAGAGTGATCACATCTGCGTATAATAAGTATAATTTCACCTAGTTAACAACTGTAGCCCTAGGCATAATTTTCTTCTCCTCTTGCCATTTGGCATTATATAATGTAGATTTCCCCATTCCTCGGATGGTAGTTGTGACCATCTGATTGATGTCATAACATTTCATTGGTTTAAAAAGATATCTAATTTTAAATAGTTTTTGTTGATTTTAATATTACTTGTGTAACAGTTGGTCAGTGATGGAGGTTGTGAATTTTCAGTTTTGAGCCTGAGGACAGCAAAGTCCTTGGTTTCCTTCAGGGGTAAAATGAGAACAATGGACATGCTCTGGGGCACTGGACAGGGCATTGCCTGAAGGGCTTGCCTGGTCTTTGTGAAAGGATTTCTCTCTCCTCTGCACCCTCAGCCCCCATGGAGGCAGGGTTCACTGGTAGGACCAAACACGCAGGGCGCTCCACCTCAAAGTCAGTGGAGAAAAGCTGACAGATGTCATTGTCACCTGAGGTAACTGCCTTTGCCGACACTGTTGCTTCTGGGTATCAGAAGGCTGAAGACTCCAGAATCAACTGCCCTTGTGGTTGCCACTGTTTCATTTTGGCAGCAAAGGACTTAGGTTTCCCCATTTGTGAATGTGTATAGATTTGTTTAAAGTTATAGGATGTGGGGAGAAAGGAAGAGAACAGGGAAGAGACTTATTCCTACTCCTGTGCCACTGTCCCACCCTTCATCCCCGCCAAACCGTACCTCTCCAGCATTCTCTTACCCATCCAGCCTGGATGCACTTTCAGTCTAGCCTTTATCTCTCTTGAGAAAGTTTCTGAATGAAGGCTAGAAAGAATTCTTAACTCTGTTTTGATATATGACAATTTTTTTTTGGCAAATATGCTTCCCAGTATTTAGAATCGTTAGGCTAATTAGAAACAGTACTTTACTATTTTCTCTGTCTCTCTCTTTTTTTTGGTAAATGAAGGAAAGAAAGAAGCTAATCTTCATCAAGGACAACTACATGTTTTGTTCATTAAATTCTCACTACAGCCCACTGAGGGAGGCAGGTCAGGTCATACAGGCCCTCTTTTTTTTTTTTTTTTCTTTTTTTTCTTTTTTGAAATATAGTCATACTCTGTCACCTAGACTGAAGTGCAGTGGCCCCGTCATGGCTTACTGCAGCCTCGAACTCCAGGGCTCAAGCGATCCTCCTGCCTCGGCTCACCAAGTAGCTGAGATTACTGGTGTGAGCCATGACACCTGACTCATTTTTCTTTTTTTTTCTTTTTTCTTTTTTGTGGAGATGTTGCGCAGGCTGATCTCAAATTCCAGGATTCAAACTATTCTCCTGCCTCAGCCTCCCAAAATGTTGGGATTATACAGGCGTGAGCCATGGCACCTCGTCCCTCTTGAAACCCAATTCTGTGAGATTCCACATCCCATGTTCTCCTCTTGGCCACATCACTTGTCACTGTGCCTTGGGTTGTCATGCACCATTGTGTCCCTGTCGACTGTAACATGCGAGGATAGGTGCTAGTGGTTAAGAAAATAAGATTTAGAATCTGCAGGGGTCCAGATCGTTGGCATGCTATCAGCTTGGTAAGAATACTCCCAAAGACGGAACTGCTCATTGTCTCTAAGGTGATCTAAATTTTATTCTAATTCTGGGAGAAACTGCGCAAGTTTTCAAAAGTTTTTAAGTCAGGTATTTGAGTAACAGGACATCTGTGTGGGATTAATACCTATGAATAATTTTTTAGTTGCTCTATTTGGAAATAAGAGAGAGGAAACGTCTGTTTAACACAATATCTAACCAGTCTTTCAGCTTCTTGATTACTTTCATGTTCAGTCTGAGGTTAAATGTCTTTTGATGTGGTAAAACTTATAAAGTGTGAAGAAGAACTTAAATCCAATTCCTTATACTTAACCATTATTTAGTCCCTTTGGGGAATCATATTTAAATATTTGCTTCCTATTTATTTATTTTTGAGGCAGAGTCTCACTCTGTCACCAGGCTGGAGTGCAGTGGCACGGTCTCAGCTCACTGCAACCTCCGCCTCCCAGGTTCAAGCAGTTCTCCTGCCTCAGCCTCCCGAGTAGCTGGGAATACAGGTATGTGCCACCACGCCCAGCTAATTTTTTAATTAGTAGTAGAGACAGGGTTTCACCATGTTAGCCAGGCCACCTTGGGCTCCCAAAGCGTTGGGATTACAGGTGTGAGCCACTGCACCCAGCCTAACTACTAAATTCTATAAAAAGCGGGGCGTGGTGGCTCATGCCTGTAATCCCAGCACTTTAGGAGGCTGAGCTGGGCGGATCATGAAGTCAAGAGATCGAGACCATCCTGGCCAATTTGGTGAAATCCCGTCTCTACTAGCAATACAAAAATTAGCTGGGCATGGTGGCTATTCAGAAGGCTGAGGCAGGAGAATCTCTTGAACTCGGGAGGCAGAGGTTGCAGTGAGCAGAGATGACACCACCGCACTCCATTCTGGGCAACAGAGCAAGATTCCGTCTCCAAAAGAAAAAAAAAAAGAATTTAGTAGTTAAAGAAATTTTCATCATTCATTGTTACATTCCACTTTTCTTTAAAAGTAGACTAGTTTTAAAAATAAAATAGTTTGATATATATATAATACATCATTTCATCATTTTTCAGATAAACCTATTAAAAATATTTCCTTGTTCAACTTGACCTTATTATTTTACAGTTCCTTATTGCAAGAAATATCAATCAAAACTGGGCACAGGTTTCTTTTATTTTAGGCTTGTTGCCTTTGTGTAAAAGAAAATCATTGACGTCTGGGCACAGTGGCTCACTCCTGTAATCCCAGCACTTTGAGAGCCCAGGCGGGTGGACCACCTGAGGTCAGGAGTTCGAAACCAGCCTGACCAACATGGAGAAACCCCATCTTTACTAAAAATACAAAATTAGCTGGGTGTGGTGGCACATGCCTGTAATCCCAGCTACTTGGGAGGCCGAGGCAGAAGAATCGCTTGAACCTGGGAGGCGAAGGTTGCGGTGAGCTGAGATTGTGCCATTGCACTCCATCCTGGACAAGAAGAGTGAAATTCCATCTCAAAAAAAAAGAAAGAAATTCATTGAAGAAGGCTGATTTCCTGTTTGGGGGACATGCATGCATTGGGCAGTAAAGAGAAGCAACATTGAGTTAGAGCACAGAGTGATGTTTACACTGAGTTCTAACGTATATCTAAGGAAATTCTTTTTAACATTTTAAAAGTGAAAATAAAGAACCTGTATCATTCTAGGCTTTTAGAAGCATTTTAAATAAGTGTAAATATTACCGTTAAAATTTTATTTCTCTAGAATTCTTATAGCATAGATATGATACAGAAAAAAATACTTTATACTTTTTAAAAATGTAAAATATCCCTAATTATCCCACTATTACAATATTTAATACAACTACAAATATTTTAAAATATTTTATAGTCTTTACTCATTTGTATTTTTTTATTGTTGCAATTAAATTAGCCATGCCATTTTACATTATGCTTTTTTACTTGATATTTTATTAAACATTTATGCATGATTATATAGTCCTTATATACTATTTGAATATTTACATAATATTTCTTAATTTGCTGTCTCATAAATTATTTAAACAATCTCATATTGTTTAACCTATATTAACAAGATTTTGGTATTAAAGGTTTAAAAAAAGAAAAAATAAGACAGCAAAGGGGAAATTCTATGCGACTGAAAGCTGTATAACCACCGTATACCAGGTATATTAATAGTTATGGATAAGAATGTGATATTTGTTCTCAGATATATATATGTTTGTTTGTTTGTTTGTTTGTTGTTTTTTGAGATGGAGTTTCAGCTCTTGTTGCCCAGGCTGGAGTGCAGTGGCACAATCTCAGCTCACCACAACCTCCATCTCCCAGATTCAAGCGATTCTCCTGCCTCAGCCTTCCGAGTAGCTGGGACTACAGGCATGCGCCACCATGCCCAGCTAATTTTGTATTTTTGGTAGAGATGTGGTTTCTCCATGTTGGTCAGGCTGGTCTTGAACTCCTGACCTCAGGTGATCTGCCAGCCTCAGCCTCCCAAAGTGCTAGGATTACAGGCGTGAGCCACTGTGCCTGGCATTTTTTTCTTTCTTAAACTTGAAATTTGTTCCCTCCTAACCTTAAATAATTTCTCTGAAATTCCATATTCAGTCACAGGTACAAATCTACTTCCCTTTTCTTCCAGTAGGCTAATAATGCAGTTTTAAGTGAGTAGTCATAGAATTGTAGGACTAGAAAGGACTTATAAAGTCCAGCTTCTTGCCTCCAGACAGTAGGGATACTCAGTCACTGAGGTACATGAGTATCTTTTTTTATTTTTGAAGTTCTCCTGGGAAAGAGATTTCATAACTCTACTGGAAGCACTGTTACTTTTTATTTTTTTCATTTTTTTATTTTTTTGAGACGGAGCCTTGCTCTGTCACCCAGGCTAGAGTGCTGTGACGTGTAGATCAATCTTAAATCACATTAACTATAGTGTGAGCTCCTTTCACTCAGTCAATAGTTATTGATCACCTGCTATGTGCAGGACACAACATTAAGTGCCAAGAAGTACACAAATCAAGGTTTCAGCCCCAAAGACCAGATGAGCTTTTTGTGGGGATTGGATGGCCTTGAATATCACCTTAAAAACTTTGTACTTTATTATGAGGCATCACGGATATCTTAGTGTAAATGTGACACTGTGGAAGTGATATTTTAAGTAGAATTAATGTGTGGTTCTGGGAAGCATGGTTTTATTTATTATTAATTCAGCAAATATTTGGTCAAACTCTAATATATGTAAGTCATCAGGTTAAGGAATATGGAACAGATAAATAACTAGAAAACACAATTTGTTCTCTGGTTGGAAGATTTTAAATATACAAGTACATAAGTAATTGCAGTATAAGATAGGGAGTTCTGTGCAGATAATAGAGACATGTGGGGGGTCTTTTTTTCTGGTTGCATTTAACTCATGAGGGCAGAAAAATGGGGATTACACTGGTTTTGGAGGATAAACTATATATATATATATATATATATATTTTTTTTTTTTTTTTTATCTCTTTTTTTTAGTTTCGCTCTTGTTGCCCAGTCTGGAGTGCAATGGTGTGATCTCAGCTCACCGCAACGTCTGCCTCCCGGGTTCAAGCAATTCTCCTGCCTCAGCCTCCCGAGTAGCTGGGATTATAGCCATGTGCCACCACGCCTGGCTAATTTTATATTTTTAGTAGAGATGGTGTTTCTCCATATTGGTTAGGCAGATCTCAAACTCCCAACCTCAGGTGACCGACCTGCTTCTGCCTTCCAAAGTGCTGGGATTACAGGTGGGAGCCACCCTGCCCGGCCTGAGGATAAAAAATACTTCTAAAGAATGTGAATTCTGGACTCTGCCATTGCATTCAAAGATCCCGCTACTAGAAAAACATTTTCATTCAGACTCCAAAAGCTCAGTTACTCAGAGAAGTGAGGTTAGTGTGGTAGGAAGGGGCTGGCAATTAGGAGATGAACTTATCATCAGTGACAGACTGTATGTGTGACCTTTGGACGGTGTGCTAACTTGAACTTTTGTTTTCTTCCTTTCTTTTCTTTGTCACCCAGGCTGAAGTGCAGAGGTGTAATCACAGCTCACTGCAGCCTTGACTTCCTGGGCTCAAGCATCCTCCTGCCTCAGCCTCCCAAGTAGCTGGGACCATAGACATGTGCCACCACACCTAGAAATTCAAAATAATTTTTATGTAGAGATGGGGTCTCAGACTGGTTTTGAGTGCCCAGACTGGTTTTGAGCTCCTGGGCACAAGCAGACCTCCCCGCCAGCCTCCCAAAGTTCTGGGATTACAGGCGTGAGATATCACTCCTGGCCTATTTTCTTATTTTCAAAATGTGTAACATGCCTTGATGATTTTTTAAGGCATTTTCTCACTTTATAGAAATATATATTAATATATGGAGAGTTTGGTAGTTAAGAGCATGAATCTACCATGTTTGTGTCCTGGATCAACCATTGCTCCTCTCTTTGATTAGGCTCATTAATCTGCCTCCGTTTATCCGTAAAATGGAGATCTTCGTAATACACTTCCTCAGAGGAAGATGAAAAGCACTTAGAACAATACTTGGCACAGACTAAGTACTCAGTAAATATTAGTTATTATTGGAATGGCATCAGGGTAGATGGCAGAGTAGAAAGCCCTGGGAAATTGTGCCTTCACCAAAACAATTGAATTAACTGTGTAAGGAACTGTGAGATAACTATTTTGGAACGCTGAGTATAGAAGAACACTAGTAGCATCCAGGGGCAAAGTCTCTGGTAAATTTCAGAAAATCATGGTCAAGTTCAGCTTTCACATCGTAGCAGCTACCATCTTCCACCCCCAACCTCATGGCAACTAGCTGTCAATCCACAAGCCTTCCTGGTGCAGCATGCTGGAGCCAGGGTGAGCAAAGTGGATTTTCACATTATCAGAAGAGAAAGAGAAAGGGGCAGAAAAAATATTTAAAGAAATAATGGGCCAAAACATCCCCCCCAAAAGGAAAGACCTGAATATATGCCACCACGAGCTCAATGTACTCCAAGCAAGATAAACACTATGAGATTAATGCCAAGATATATTAGAGTCAAACTGTTAAAGCCCAAACATGGAGAGCAGGCATAAATCCTTCTTTATCACTAATCACATTGAATGTAAATGGATAATAATTAAAAATGGAAAAAATGTAAATGGATGAAATTCAACTATGAAAAGATAGAGATTAGAAGATTACATTAAAAAAAACAGGATTCATCTATATGCTGTGTACAAGGGACACAATTTACATATGACGACAGAAGGGGTTGAAAGTTAAAGGATGGAAAAAGATATTCTATGCAAATATTAACTAAAAGAGAACCAAGATAGATATATCATTGTAGATAAAATAAACTTTAAATCAAAAGCAGTTATAAGAGATAAATGACACTCTATATATTAATTAAAAGGTTCAATACAGCAAGAAGAGATAACAGATATAAACATATATACACCTAACAAAGGTGCCCCAAAATATAAGACGTAAAAATTGACAGAATCAAAAGGAGAAATAACAGTTCTAAAATAATAATTGGAGACTTAACTACTCCCACTTTCAATAAGGTTTAGAACAACTAGAAAGAAGATCGGTAGGAAATATTGGACTTGAACAACACTGTAAAGCAATTAGACCTAACAGACATGTACAGAATATTACAACTAACAACAACCTAATACCCATTCTTGTCAAGTGCACATGGAACATTTTCCAGGATAGATTATTTGTGAAACCATCAAACAAGTCTTAATAAGTTAAAATTGTCTCACACATCCATGTGAAGAGACCCTCAAACAGGCTTTGTGTAAGCAACATGGCTGTTTATTTCACCTGAGTACAGGCAGGCTGAGTCCGAAAAGAGAGTCAGCAAAGGGTGGTGAGATTATTAGTTCTTACAGGTTTTGGGATAGGCGGTGGAGTTAAGAACAAGGTTTTGGGGACAGGGAATAGATCTCACAAAGTACATTCTCAAGGGTAGGGAGAATTACAAAGAACCTTCTTAAGGGTAGGGGAGATTATAAAGAACCTTCTTAAGGGTGGGGGAGATAACAAAGTACATTGATCAGTTAGGGTGGGGCAGAAACAAATCACAATGGTGGAATGTCATCAGTTAAGGCTATTTTCACTTTTGTGGATCTTCAATTGCTTCAGGCCATCTGGATGTATACTTGCAGATCACTGGGGATATGATGGCTTAGCTTGGGCACAGAGGCCTGACAAAAATATTCAGGTCTTACAGGGTATATTTACCGGTTACAATAGAATAAGAAAAGGATATCCATTTTTACCACTTCAGTTAAATATTGTACCAGAGTTTCTACCCAGGACAAGTAGGCAAGAAAAGGAATTTAAAAGCTTCCATATTGGAAAGGAAGAAGTGAAATTCTCTCTATTCGCAGATGACATGATTTCAAATGTAGAAAATCCTAAGGAATTCACTAAAAAAAAACTGTTAGAAGTAATGAACTTAGCAAGGTTGCAGGGTACAAAGTCAGTATAGAAAAATCAGCTGTATTTCTGTATAATGCAATGAACAATCTGAAAATGAAATTAAACCAATTTTATTTACAGCGGCATCAAAAGGAATAAAGTACTTAGGAATAAATTTAATAAAACAAGTGTAATACACTCTGAAAACTACAAAACAGTGTTGAAAGAGACTATTAGGTTTAAGAAGGCATTACTCACCAAATTGATCTGTAGATTCAACGTGATTCCTATTAGAATCCCATCTGGCTTCTTTGTAGAATTAACAAGCTGATCATGGGAATTCATATGTAAACCCAAGAGACACAGAATAGCCAAAGCAGTCTTGAAAAAAAACAAAGTTATAGGACTCACCCTTTCCAATTTAAAACATTACTACAGAGCTACAGTATTCAAGACAGTGTTGACATAAAGATAAACATGTAGACCAATGAAATATGTTAGAAAGCCCTCTAAACCCCTCTGTCTACAGTCGGTTGATTTTCAACAAAGGTACCAAGATCATTCAAGGGGGAAAGAATAATGGTCTTCCACAGATGGTGCTGGGACTACCAGATATCCGCATGCAAAATAATAAAGATCCTTACCTTAAACGTATACAAAAATTAACTGAAAATGAATCAAAGACCTAAATGTAAGAACCAAAAGTATAAAACTCTTAAAATAAAACACAAGAATACATCTTCCTGACCTTGAATGTGATGATGGATTCTTAGGTATGACACTAAAAGCATAAACAACAAAAGGAAAAAAAAAATTGCACATCATCAAGATTAAGAACTTTGGTACTTCAAAAGACACTATTAAGAAAGTGAAAAGTTAACTCACAGAATGGGGAGAGTATATGCAGATCATATATTTGATAAGTTAGTTACATAGAGAATATATTAAAAATTCTTACCATTCAGTAATAAAAAGGCAACCTAATTTTTTAAATGGGCGAAGGGCGAAGAATCTGAATAGATGTTTCTACAAGGAAGATACACAAGTGGCCAGTAAGAGTAATGATTAAGATGAAAGATTTTAGCCGGGTGTGGTGGCTCACACCTATAATCCCAGCACTTTGGAAGGCGGAGGTAGGAGGATCACAAGGTCAGGAGTTCGACACCAGCCTGGCCAATATGGTGAAACCCCGTCTCTACTAAAACTACAAAAATTAGCCAGGTATGGTGGTGGGTGCCTGCAGTCCCAGCTACTCAGGAAGCTGAGACAGGAGAATTGCTTGAACCCAGGAGGCGGCGGTTGCAGTGAGCCAAGATCCAGCCTGGGCGACAGAGCGAGACTCTGTCTCAAAAAAAAAAAAAGGTTGAACTCATAGAAACAGAGTAGAAGGGTGTACCAGGGCTTGAGGGTGGGAGAAATGGAGAGATGTTAGTTAAAGGGGTCCAAACTTTCATTTATAAGATGAGTAAGTTCTGGAGACCTAATGGACAGCATGGTGTCTACAGTTAATGTATATCTGATATTTGCTGAGAGAATGGATCTTATGTATTGTAAGCATACACATGGAACATGTGAGGAGATGGAGATATTAATGTTGTGGCCATCATTTCACACTCTGTATGTACTTCAAGCATCACATTGTGCCCCCTTTATATATATTTGATTTTTATTTGCCAATTTTATTTCAGTAAAGCTCAGGGGAAGGAGGAAATAAAATAATAGTGAAATAAAATGAAAAATCGAATTATATATATATCCTACTTCCCTCCCAGAATTGTTACAAGAATCAAATGAGGTAACTTAAGGAAAGTAATTTATAAAATGCAAATTTAATTAATACATAAAATACCAACATTATAGCAATAAACATAATTGTCATTATTAAACATTACATTAGTACCCCCTTATTCAAGGAGGATATATTCCAAGACCTCCAGTGGATACATAGTACCCAACCGTGTATAAACTATTTTTCCCTATACATGCATACCTGTGATGAAGGTTAATTTATAAAGAAGGCAAAGTAAAGATTAACAACAACAATAATAAAATAGAACAATTATAACAATATACTGTGATAAAAGTTATGTGAATGTGGTCTCCTAAAATACCTTATTGTACTGTGCTCACCTATTTTTATACCTTGGTGTTCTGAGGGCAACTGAAACCACAAAAAGCAAAACCGTGGATGACAGAATTGCTGTATTAAATAAATATAGTAACATTATATTAAGCTTTCCCTCTTCTAATAGAACAAACTTACTTTTAAGTTGGTTCTATTGTCGTTTCTATCCATCGGTGTACCAAGTAATCCCTTGTATGTAGTGAATGCTCAGTAAATGTACTAGAGAAAAATTTAACTGAAATAGTATAATATTTGATATAATATAAAATATTTAGATAGTATTTTGTTTTCCTGAGAGGGTACCACCGACTGTTTTGAATGTAATATCAATAACCTGTTTATTTTGATAAAGGTAACTTAGATAATCCTTACCATTGTATTTATAGCCCAGCAGAGTGATAGTTTACAATCTTAACATACATCTATCTTTAACTATAAATTTTAGGAAGCCAAGAATTCAGTCGATAGATATTATCAGTAATAAACTGGTCAAAGAAGGTGTAAAAACTTGTAGGAGGGCTGGGCGCAAGGGCTCACGACTGTAATCCCAGCACTTTGGGAGGCTGAGGCGGGTGGATCACAAGGTGAAGGGATCGAGACCATCCTGGCTCACATGGTGAAACCCCGTCTCTACTAAAAATACAAAAATTAGCTGGGCATGGTGGTGGGCACCTGTAGTCCCAGCTACTTGGGAGGCTGAGGGAGGAGAATCACTTGAACCCAGGAGGCAGAGGTAGCAGTGAGCTGAGATTGCACCACTGCACTGCATCCTGGTGACAGAGCAAGACTCCATCTCAAAATAAAATTACATAAGATAAAATAAAATAAATAATTTATACGATTCCTGTATTGTTTCCTTTGAAGATGTGGTTTGCAATTGAGAAACATTTTTGAGACAGAAATCAAAGATAAAAAGCTTCCATCGGATGGGTCTGTCTCCCTCTTGAGCTCTCTCACACATTGATGCAGCATCTCTGATGGAGCAGGGGCAATGCCGCTGCCTGTCTCCAAGGAAGCTCCCTAAGCCCAGTGCAGGATGAGAAGAGTGCTAAATAAGATATCCTACAGACAAGAGAATGACATCGTTGATGAAAACAAATCTTTCTATGTTTGTCTTTAATTTAACAAACAGCATTTTGGGTTTATTAAGTAAAAACCCATTTACATTAATTTTTCAGGTAGTAAGTTTAAGACAAATATACCTAAAGTATAAAATGTACTTGAGGTTCTATTTAAAATAAGTTGTCTAAATATAAATCAGAAAGTCTACACAGTGAAATTTCGAGTGAAAAGGCTACTTGGTGTTTGTCCTGATTATTGTTCGGCAGGCTTAGCACAGCAGGCCCCTGGGGAGTCTTGGAAGTGTGTGTGGGCACAGTAAGTGACTAGTTAAAAGTTTATGTTTCAGGTTAGTGTTACCAAACTTGGAGGATGAAGATTTGAAAGTATAATGGCCTAGTACTGACTTCCCTATAGCCACATACTTTACCTTTAGGCAGGGCACACTCAGTAGTCCTCTGTGATAACGCAGGAGGGTCAGAATGTATTGAGGGGTCTGTTATGAGCGCAGTAGCTGCCCAGTAGCCCTCAGGCCCTGCCAGACACCCATCTGCTGAGCCACCACATTTGTGAGGGCAACAGGATGTTGGAGACAAGGGCCAGGTCTGTGTTCCATCCTCACCAGCCTGGAGGAAGGTGACAGGAGTAAGTTGGAGGAGAAGCAAAGTCTGGGAGGCCTCATTCCCGACCCTGATGGATTATCCTCTTCGGAGCAGCCTCTGATAGCTGTAGAGATGCAGTTTTCCTTCTCAGGCCACAGTCTCACTTTTGGAAGGCCAAAAATTGTACATCTGTTTCTGACTCTGCTTATTGTAGTGTTTCTCATAGGCAGGTAGTTGAATCTCACCTTAGGGTATTATTTTCATGTGAGCGTATGATACATGTCCTGTTATAGTTCTGCTGTGCTTTGGTTGCTATGTGACATTCTGAGGTTTTTGCTGTCCTTGTTGCCCTAATTTCTTTGTTTGTGAAAATAAGCAGCATCATTCAAGAGAAATTATGCTTCCTCTGTAAAACACTTTTAATCCAAGAATGTTCCTACTGCTTTAAGAATTCAAAGCATTGTCTTTTTTTCTTTTGATTTCCTGTTTATTAATCAACAGTGAGTAACTCCTTAAAAGATTATTTTAGCATTGTCTTTTAACCAGCCTTACACATTTATCTAGTTTAGCTGAGGTTTGTTCTGTTTGAAGCAAAACTAAGCTTAGGACTTTCCTCTATGTGGTAATAATTAAAGTTGGGCTTTGTGATTTCTGAGGACAATATTTCTTAGTCTTATTTTACTGATTCTTTTATGTTTGTAGTGTCAGTTTCATCTCTCTTGTGGTCATTGTCTTCCAAAAATCCTTTTATTGCCAGTCAGTGTGAATCCTTTTGTTCTGAATTCCTACATAAATTTTTGACTGGAAGTTCAATTTAGGATATTTTGTGGATTTTAGAAACACATTTTTCAATTCATTTGATTTGTTCTTTCCCCTTTTTATTCTCAGTTGCATTATTCAAATACTATAATCTGTTCTTATCTTGTGCCATCTCCAGTTTTACTTCTGCTCTTACAACCTTGTGACATCAAAACATCCAACCATAAAAACATGTTTTACAGGCCGGATGTGGTGGCTCACGCCTATAATCTCAGCACTTTTGGAGGCTGAGGCGGGTGGATCACTTGAGGTCAGGAGTTCAAGACCAGCCAGGCCAACATGGCGAACCCCTATCTCTACTAAAAATACCAAAAAAAAAAAAAAAAATTAGTCAGGCATAGTGGCAGGCACCTGTAATCCCAGCTACTCTGGAGGCTGAGGCAGGAGAATTGCTTGAACCCAGGAGGCAAACGTTGCAGTGAGCCAAGATCACACCAATGCACTCCAGCCTGGGCAACAGAGCAAGACTGGGATCTCAAGAAAAGAGAAGAGAGGAGGGGAGAGAAGGGGAGGTCTCAAAAAAAAAATTCAAATAGAACAACTACAATTCTTTACCCAGAAATCATATGTATGGAAAACTCAGCCATGGCATTGTGCTGCCACTGACCTAGTAACAAGGTGCTTCAATGAAGCCAAGTGTCTGAAATGTGTTACTTTTGAGTGCTAGACTCATAAACCAAACCCTGTAGATAGAGCCTATTAGATTCATACTACTTCATAATTAGTATGAATCTAAATTAGAAAAAATATACATTTATTTACTATACTATTCACTTTCATACAGGAATAAATCATATAAAATATGGTCTGTTCCTCAGTGTTGTATTTATTCTGATAAAAAGGGAATTAGACAAGTACACTTGGGGAATTGTAAAGTAGCACACGCAGTCATAAACGCCAGTCTTTTATAGTCAGTTTCTTAGTTATATGTAACTGTCTGACTTGGGTAGAAAGGTAGAAAAACACATTTGAATAAAGTCTTGTCAATTAAGAAGCTGAAAATAAAAGGAATATGAGGCTTAAACTTCTTATTTCTGAAATTATCTTTATACTTCAGTTTAGAGTCATTTTCTAAGACTAGTATTTTCAAAGTTTTATTAGAGTAAATCTGATTTTTGATGAGGAGGAGTGGTACCCGGTCACTAAATGACCAGGATGGTGGGCAGAATATTTTGCTATTTTAACAAATCCATTAGTAGCAAGTACTATTGACATTGCCTTGTCACTGAGTCATATTTCATGCTGGTGTGTTGATGCAGGTGTCCAAAGTCAGAAACAGAGGTGGTGTCAAAGTCTGTGAAGTTAGCTCTGAAAGTCACTGAGATGTAGTAGCCCTTTTCAAATCCAGTCAGTCCAAAAGAATTTACGAAGTAACTAGAATGTGATTTATTGTCTGTCTTGAGAACCAGAATTCTGATAACCCCCCAGAATTTTCTGCGTTGATGGAAATGTTCTATGTATTGTGCTATCCACTATGGTAGTCACTAGCCACACTGAATACCAGAAATATGGGTCATGCAACCCAGGAACTGCATTTTTAAATTATTTTATTTCATTTTACTTTATTTCATTTAAATATAATGAGCTACATGGCCCAGTGGCTACCTTACTGGCCAACACAATGTAGAAGGTGGCTTTCAAGGTTCTTTCACCACAGGGACCCTTGCAGAGTAAATATAAATCTTTCCACAGCAACTTGCCAAACTGCCTAACACTTGATAACTGTGAACAGATAGAGAAGCATAGTTTCCTCTACCCCACCATCCCCACCCCCCACCCAATTTCATGCCTTCGTGTGAACCCCATCTAATCGTGTGCCTGGCTAGCCAAATGCCCCGTCAGTTTGTGTCCCTTCCCTTTCTCATATGTTGGTTCCTCCAGGGTTGATTGTAGCAAGATCTTCCTTACCCATATCCAAGTAGGGAATCCTGTTCTCCCTTCTGGGAGATGGCCTGGTATCTTGGAAAGAGAACAGACTGGCTTTGAAGCCAGTTGGTTTGTATTACAGCCCTGTCATGGACTAGTGGTATACAATTAATTGGTTGTTATTTAACCTCCTCTGAAGATTGGAATAGTTATGTTTACCCTGTGGGGTTGTTGTGAAGAGGACTAAGAGCACAGCAAGTAAAGTAAAGCCATCAGACTCTAACCAGCTAGTATGGGTAGCAAAGAAGGCTCAGCGCAAATGTACATATGAGCAGGTGATGGAAAAGTGATATCCACTGCCAATGATTGTGATTCTTTTTAATATTTAGGAGGATAAAGATAATAGGTTTTGAGTAACACTAAATAACCCTAGTTTTTGCTAAACAATAGGCAACAACTAATTTGAAATTCCTGAAGATGTAATTCACAATAGTGACAGCAGCAGTGCCGACATCCTTCCCACTGAGCCCTTGCATGTGGGAAGCCCTTCTAGGAACTCTGCATCAATTCATTAATTTCATTTTCACAAGAAATCTGTGTAGTGCCTACATCTACTCTGAATACTCCCAATTTATAAAAACCGAGTCACAAAGACGTTAAATTTGTCCACAGTCACACAGCTTGTAAGTGGCAAAGCCAGGATTTAATTCCAGAGTTTTTAGGTCTAAAAGCTATACGTCCTCTCCTTCCTCCCATGTCAACGTGTGCTGTGCATTAGATTCTCATGTGCTTCGTCACTTGCCACCCAGCGTTTTTATTTCTAAGTCTTTATTTTAAATTTATTCCATTCTTAGATGCCTACATTAGAACACACGGGACTCAGTTGTTACAAGGTCTGGTTTATCTCTTTAAAATGTACTGTCATGCCTTCCTCTATTCCCTGTAAATGTGAATGTGTGTATATCCATTAATTTAATAAACATCTATTGAGTCCCTTGCACATGTCAGATACTGTGAAGTACCTAATAAAAAAGAGAGGTAAAAAGAGAAACAGCTGTTGTATTCTAGAAGTTCAGTTTTTAGTTGTAGAGGCAGACCGTTGAACATGACAGTGTGAAGGGCACTGTTGGAGCACAGAGGAAAGAGCAACTTTTCCCAGGACACTGGACGAAGGAATGACATTCATTCCAAAGTCATTGATTTTCCAGGTACTGGTGAACCCCCCAGGCAAAGTCCCTTCTCTCACAGAGGCAACATTCTAGAAGGGACTTAATTAACATGAAGAAGTCCATCTTCTGTCTCTTGTGTAGAAGGCCATATTCTTTCTGTTGCAGCACCAGTAATGCTTTACTGTGTTTTGTTGTTTCCTGGTGTATGTCTCTCTATGAACTTTTAAAGCCCTCTTGGCTAGCCCCTACCCAGAGAGTCTAGTTTATTTTCAGTAAATCTAGTGAAAAACCCAGTCATTTTCTTTTTCAAAGTGATTTTAACTCATAGTCTAAATTGAAAAATATTGTTTTCCTAAGTACGTATTAGTAAGTTTGCAAAGCTAGAATTAAACCTAAGGGCTTTCTTTGATTCCACAGTTATAAGCGGGGTCATGTTTTTGAGTGAAAGGCTGGATTTTCTTCCCCAAATTAATGAGTCAGTTAAAAAATGTATGCCTGTAGTATGATTGCCGCAGTATCTCTCCCTATATAATTGCTTATACAGGAAATGGCAAGGAATCTACAAAATAACTCCTAGAACTATTAAGCAAAGTTGAAGAAACCAACACAAAAAAAAATTAGGTGTATTTTTACATAGTATCAATGCATTCACGGACACCAAAATGAAAAATATACCATTTAAAATTGTAAAACTAAAAAAAGAGACCAAAATAACCCATGTCAGTGTGAATCTCACAGAACATGTAATGACTTATATGTTGAAGCTACAAAACACTGATAAAATAAATCAAAGATCTTAACAAAGGGGAGACATATTTATGGATTGAAAAACTCAAAACCATAAAGATGCCAAAATCATAAGGAGCTCCCCAAATGGATTTATAGGCTTAAAGAAATTCCAATCAATTCCAGCATGATTTTGTTTGCAGATATATATGTGTGTGCTGATTTTAAAAGTTGCATGGAAAGGCAAAGGAACTAACATAGCTTAAATAATTTTGAAAAAGAATGAAGTAAAGGGGATCACTTTCCCCAATCTAAAGACTTATTATATAACGATAATAATCTATATTATGTGTTATTGAAGGGATAGACACATACATCAATGAAACAGAATAAAGAACCCAGAAATATACTACACAAATATGCCCAGCTGATTTTTTTTTAAATTGATCTCCACAGAGTGATTTTGTTTGTTTTTGTTTTA
This sequence comes from Piliocolobus tephrosceles, assembly GCF_002776525.5. Classification (NCBI taxonomy): domain Eukaryota; kingdom Metazoa; phylum Chordata; class Mammalia; order Primates; family Cercopithecidae; genus Piliocolobus; species Piliocolobus tephrosceles. The sequence goes on from NC_045440.1 coordinate 47,060,141, forward strand.
GAGATAGGGTCTCACTATGTTGCCCAGACCAGCCTCAAACTCCTGGGATCAGGTGATCTTCCTGTTTTAGTTTCCTGAGTAGATGGGACCATAGATGTGTGCACCACCATGCTCAGCACAAACTAATTTTTTTTTTTTTTTTTTTTTTTTTTTTTTTTTTTTTTTTGAGGCAAGATCTTGCTCTGTCGCCCAGGCTGGAGTGCAATGGCAACATCTTGGCTCACAGCAACCTCCATCTGCCTCCCAGGTTCAAGTGATTCTCCCACCTCAGCTTCCTGGGTAGCTGGGACTGCAGGTGCGCCACCACCCCTCACTAATTTTTTTGTAAGAGATGGGTTTTCACCATGTTGGCCAGACTGGCCTTGAAATCCTGACCTCAAGTAATCTGCTCGTCTTGGCCTCCCAAAGTGCTGGGAAAATAAGCCACTGCGCGCAGCCTACCAACTGATTTTTGACAAAAGTGCCAAGACAATTCAATTAAGGAAGGATAGACTTTGAATAATCATAGGCAGAAAAATACAAGCCTTAACCTCGTTCTCACAAGTTATATACCATTTAACTCAAAATTGATGATGAATATAAATGTAAACTATAAAATTAGAAAAATGTTAGGGAAAAAATTAAGAGAAAATCTTTAGGATCTAGGACTAGGAAAAGAGTACTTAGACTTAAGATAAAAAATTTGATCTGTTTAAAAGGTACTTGAGGCCAAGCGCAGTGGCTCGTGCCTGTAATCCCAGCACTTTGGGAGGCCAAGGCTGGCGGATCACCTGAGGTCGGGAGTTCAAGACCAGCCTGGCCAACATGGTGAAACCCCGTTTCTACTAAAAATACAAAAATTAGCCAGGTGTGGTGGCATGCACCCTGTAGTTCCAGCTACTCGGGAGGCTGAGGCAGGAGAATTGTTGAACCCAGGAGGCGGAGGTTGCAGTGAGCTGAGATCTAGCTACTGCACTCCAGCCTAGGCGACAGAGGGAGACTCCATCTCAAAAACAAGCAAACAAAAAAAAACTTGATAACATAAAACTTATCAAAACTGAAAACTTTTGCTCTGAGAAAGACCCTGTGTGGAGGATGGAAAGACAAGATAGAGACATAGGGAAAATAATTTCAATTTCAAACTTCACACCCAAGAAAGGACTAGTATATAGAACATACAGAATTCTGAAAACCACACAGTATAAAAAATGAACAATCCAATTAAGAAACAAGCAACAAGCATGAACAGACATTTCATTGAAGAGTTATATAAATGGCACATTAGCACAAGGAAAGATGTTCTACATCAGTAGCCATTAAGAAAATGCATATTAAACCACAGTAAGGCAAAATGGCTAAAACAAAACATAATGTCAACATTGAATGCTGGCAAGGATGTGGAGAAACTACGTTGCTCATATACTGCTTGCAGAGATGTAAAATTGTATAACTACTCTGGAAAAGTTTGGCAGTTTTTTGCTTTTGGAAAAAAAACAAAAAAACAAAAAACTAAGCACACAACTACCAAACAACCTAACATTTGTACTCCTGGGCATTTATCTCAGAGAAATGAAAACTTATGTTCATATGAAGACCTACATATGAATGTTGGCAGCTTTATTAATAGTAGTCCCAAACTGGCAACAACCTAAATGTCTATCAATGGGTGAATGATTAAACAGAATGTTAAATCCATATCATGGAATACTATTCAATAAAAATAAACTATTGATACAGACAATGACTGGATTAATCTCCAGAGAATGATGCTAAGTGAAAAAAGCCAATACCTAAAGAAGTGGAGAGCGTATTTTGGTTACTATGGTTTGATATGTGCCCCTCCAAAACTTATGTTGAAGCTTAATCCCCAATGTGGCAGTATTGAGAGGTGGGGCCTTAAAGAGATGACTGGGTCATGAGGGCTCTGCTCTCATGAATGGATTAATCCACTCATGAATTAATGGACTAATGGGTTATCATGGGAGTGGGATTGGTGGTTTTATAAGAGGTAGAGAGACCTGAACCTGCATGCTCCGCTCTCTTGCCATGTAATACTGGTGCCATCTCAAGACTCTGCAGAGTCTCCACCAGCAAGAAGGCCCTCACCAGATGCAACCCCTTGACCTCCATAAGTGTAAGAAATAAATTCCTCTTCTTTATAAGTTACCCAGTTTCAGGTATTCTGTTATAAGCAACAGAAAATAAGACAGTGGTTGTCAGGGGTTTAAGTTGTGCGGTGGGGGTAGGGGTGGGGGTAGGGAAAGGAGAAAGAAGGAAGTTGATCTGCGTTATTTTGTACAACTGAATGTAAATCTACAATTATCTAAAAATAAAAATTTTAAGAAAAAATAGGAATTGTATAACATTAATCAATCTAAAACAACATTCCTCTCAATCATCCTACTGGTCATTTTATGTTCATGAGTTTTCCAGTCTTTAAGATTTCCCTATATTAAGAAAAAACACCAATTAACAATGGTCAGTATCTAATTTCTGTCCAATTATTGGTCATTACATGTTTTGTGAGATTCACACTGACATGGGTTATTTTGATCTCTTTTTTTAGTTTTACAATTTTAAATGGTATATTTTTCATTGGCGTCCATGAATTCATTGATAATATGTACAAATACACCTAATTTTTGTATGTGTTGGTTTCTTCGACCTTGCTTAATAGTTCTAGGAGTTATTTTGTAGATTCCTTGACATTTGCTTTATAGCAATTATGTCACCTGCAAATAAGGACATTTTTATTTCTTCTTTTTAATCTGTGTGCCTTTCCCCACCTATCTTGTCTTACTGCGCCCTAGCTGGAACTTCTGGTACTATGTTGAATCAAAGTTATGAGAGAGGAAATTTTTGCCTGTTTTCCATCTTAGGTGGCAAGCATCTACTCTTTCATCATTAATTGTAATGCTAGCTCTGGGGTTTCTGTTGATGTTCTTTATTAAGCTGAGGAAGTTCTCTTTCTAATTTTTAGAGATTTTTAAAAATTATTATTAAGGATGGGCGTTGAATTATGTCAAGTGATTTTTCCACATTGATTAATGTAATCAACTGATTTTTCTCCTTCAGCCTTCAACTTGGTGAAGGTGATTTTCAGATACCAAACAGGGCCATCTTGCCTGGAATTAACACCACTTGGTCATATTGCATAACTTCTTTTATATATTGCTGAATTCTATTTGCTAACATATTGTTAAAGAATTTTGTATCTATGTTATTGAGGTATATTGGTTTATAGGTTTTTTTGTTTGTTTGTTTGTTTGTTTGTACTGTCTTTGTTTTTAGTATCAGAGTAATACATGCTTTATAAAAGGGATTGGAAGAGTTTCCTCCTCTTCTGTTTTCTAGAAGACAGTGTGTAGAATTGGTGCTAGTTCTTCTTTTCCCATTTATTAGAATTCTCCAGTGAAAGTATCTGGACCTGGAGATACCACTTTTGGGAGTTTTAAAATTACAAATTTGGCTGGGCATGGTGGCTCACACCTATAATCCCAGCACTTTGGGAGGCCAAGGGTGGCGGATCGCGAGGTCAGGAGTTTGAGACCAGCCTGGCCAGCATGGTGAAACCCCGTCTCTACTAAAAATGCAAAAAATTAGCTGAGGATGGTGGTGCATGCCTGTAGTCCCAGCTGCTTGGGAGGCTGAGGCAGGAGAATTGCTTGAACCCAGCAGGCAGAGGTTGCAGTGAACCGAGATCACACCACTATACTCCAGCCTGGGCAACAGAGCATGACACTGTCTCAAAAAAATAAAAAATCGCATATTTATTTTCCTTAATATTTATAGGCTGTTCAAATAATCTGTTTCATATTGCATGAATTGTGGTAGTTATTTTTGTTTCCTTTTGAGAAATTTGTCCATTTCATCTAAGTTCTGAGAATGTATGTATGTAGACTTGTCCATAGTAGTCCTTCACCTAGCCTTGTGATGTGTACAGGGCCTGTAGTGACAGCCTCCGTCTTATTCTTGATCTTGGTAATTTGTATCTTCTCTTTTTTCATTTTTTAGTCAATTCATTGATCTTTTCAAATAATTCTATTGCATTGTTTTTTTTCTCTGTTTTTCTGTTCAATTTTATTTATTTCTGCTCTTTAATTATTTCCAGCTGGGTATGGTGACTCATGCCTGTAATCCCAGCACTTTGAGAGGCTGGGGTGGGTGGATCACACCTGAGGTCAGGAGTTTGAGACCATCCTGGCCAACATGGTGAATGAAACCTGGTCTCTACTTTAAGAATATAAAAATTAGCCAGGCGTGGTGGTGGGCACCTGTAATCCCAGCTACTCAGGAGGCTGAGGCAGCAGAGATTGCAGTGAGCCGAGATCACACCACTGCACTCTGGCCTAGGTGACAGGGCAAGACTCTGTCTCACACACACAAAGAAATTATTTCTTTTCACTTGCTCTGAGTTTATATTGCTTTACTTTTTTCTAGGTTTTTGAGGTAAGAACTTAAATTGTTGATTTGAGACTTTTTTCTTTTTTAATGTAAGCTTTAAGTTTTGTAAAATTTCCTCTCAGTATCACTTCAGCTGTTTCTCACAAGTTTTGATAGGTTAAATTTGTATTTTCATTTAGTTCAGTGTTTTTACATTTTCATTGAGACTTCCTCTTTGACCCTTGGATTACTTAGAAATATGTTGTTTAATTTCAAAGTGTTTGGAGAATCTCATGTTATCGTTCTGTTATTGAGTTTTAGTTTGATTCTACTGTGATTAGAGAATGTACTCTACATGATTTCAGTTCTTCTAAATTTGTTTAGATGTGTCTTGTGGCACATGCATTTTGTGGGCACCTGAAAAAAATAGTATTCTGCTGTTGTTTGGTGGAGTGTTTTATGATGTCAACTAGAACCTGTTTATTGATGGTGGTGTTGCACTCTTCTGTATTCTTTCTGATATTCTCTCTAGTTCCATCAAATGTTGAGAGAGGGATGTTGATGTCTGCAGTTCTAATTGTGGATTTGTCTGTTCTTTGAGTTTTATCAGTTTTTGCTTCATGTATTTTGAATCTATGTTGTTTGTTGTAGATACATTTAGGATTGCTATGTCTTCAAGGTGGATTGATCTTTGTTTCATTATGTAATGTGCCTTTCTATATTTGGGGTTTTCTGTGTTCCAAAATCTACTTCATCTGATATTAATATAGCACCCCCACTATATTTTAATCAATGTTTACATGATGAATCTTTTCCCATTTTTTACTTTTTTTTTTTTTTTTTTTTTTTTTTATTATACTTTAAGTTCTAGGGTCTAGGTAGTACCATTCAGGACATAGGCATGGGCAGGGACTTCATGTCTAAAACACCAAAAGCAATGGCAGCAAAAGCCAAAATTGACAGATGGGATCTAATTAAACCATTTTTTACTTTTATCCTACCTATATCTCTATATTTGAAGTGAGTTTCTTGTAGACAGCATGTAGATGGATCATGAATTTACCCTGCCAATCTTTGTCTTTTAATTGGTTTATTTAGACCATTTATCCTCAGTGTAATTATTGATACATTAGGATTTAAGTGTACCTTTTTACTTTTTGTTTTCTTTGTCCTCTGTTTTTATTTGTTTTATTTTTCTTGATCTCATATGGGTTACTTGAACATTAATTTTTTTTAGGATTTCATTTATAATGTTTTGGTGTGTATCTCTTTTTATAGATATTTTATTGCTTGCTCTAGGTATTACATACATGTAACTTAGCACAGTCTACTGGGTCAACATTTTACCAGTTTCTGTGAAGTATAGAAACCATACCTCCCTTTATATTCCCTTTCCCTCCCTATTTATAATATGATTGTCTTTAATGTTTTCTCTGCATGCATTTAGAACCACCTCAGACAGTGTTATAATTTTTATGACAATAAAAATTTTGAAAACTCAAGAGGAGTAGGAAAGCCTCTTGTATTTACCTGTATTATTTTATCTGTAGCCTTCCATTTCTATTTCTTTCTTCCCACAGGTCCTTGGTTCTGTTGTGGGTTTTTTGTTTGTTTGTTTTTTGAAGCGGAGTTTTGCTCTTGTTGCCTGGGTTGGAGTGCAATGGTGCGATCTTGGCTCACCGCAACCTCCATCTCCCGGGTTCAAGCAATTCTCCTGCCTTGGCCTCCCAAGGAGCTGGGATTACAGCCATGCACCACCACACCCAGCTAATTTTGTATTTTTAGTAGAGATGGGGTTTCTCCATGTTGGTCAGGCTGGTCTCAAACTCCCGACCTCAGTGACCCACCCACCTCGGCCTCCCAAGTGCTGTGTTTACAGGTGTGAGCCACCATGCCCAACCAGGTTTTTTTTTTTTTTAAGTCTATTTTCCCTTTAGTATTTATAATGGGTAATTTTAATTATTTTTATCTTCAAGTTTATTGATTCTTTTCTCTTCCTTCTCCCTTCTGCTGTTGAACCTATTCTTTTATTTTCACTATTTTTTTTTAGTTCTGAAACTTCCATTTTTAAGAAATAATTATTCTGTTTATTTGCTGAGACTATTTTTTTTCCATTTGTCTCAAGTGCATCGAGATGCTTATTAAAGCATTTTTAAATGGCTGCTTTAGAATTGTGCCAGATAATTCTAGCCTTTATGTTATCTCAACATTGACATCTGTTAATTATCTTTATTCATTCAAGTTGAGATTTTTCATGGTTCCTATTATAACAAGTGATTTTTGATGGAAACATGGACATTTGGAGTATTATGTTTTGAGACTCTGGATTTTATTTAAACCTCTTTTAGGTAGCTTCATCTGACACTGCTCTGGTAGGAGAAAGTGAGGAGTGGAGTGGGGTTATTACTGCCAGGTGGAGAGGAAAGTCCAGATTCTTCAGCTGACACTTGAGAGAGGGAGAGACTCCTTGTTCCTGCTGGGCAGGGGTATGAGTTCCAGCTCCCTGCTAAGCCTCTGCTGACACCGCCCTGGCTGGGAAGGCCAGGGAAGCCTTGTTGCTGTTTCTCACATGCCTCTGCTGAGGGGTAGGAGGGGTAGGAGGGAAAGGTGGCCTCAGCACCACTGAGCAGTGGTAAAAATCCTGATTCTCTGCCACACTTCCTCTGGCACCACCCCAGAGGGATAGGGAGTGGTGCTTGGTTACTACTGTCAGGAGAAGTTGAAGTCCAGGCCCCCAGGTAGTCTCTCCACTGTCAAAATGAGGGGAATACTCATTGCAGGCCTGTCGAGGATGAAAGTACTCCAGGCACGGTGACTCACACCTGTAATCCCAGCACTTTGGGAGGCCAAGGTAGGCAAATCACCTGAGGTCAGGAGTTTGAGACCAGCCTGGTCACCATGATGAAACTCCATCTGTACAAAAATGTAAGAATTAGCTGGACATGATAGTGGGTGCCTGTAGTCCCAGCTACTTGGGAGGCTGAGGTGGGAGAATCGCTTGAACTCAGAAGGCCAAGATTGCAGTGAGCTGAGATCGTACCCCCACCTGGGTGATAGAGCAAGACTCCATCTCAAAAAAAAAAAGAAAAAGTCAGCTCCTTGGCCCCACCTTCTCTCATACCTCAGCTGGGATATTGGGGTCTCTCATTACAGCCCAATGAGGGGGGAAGTCCAGGTCCTCACGTGGCCTGTGCTGGCATGCATGGGGAGAAGTCATAGGTTTTCCATGACGTTTACCTAGAGTAGAGCAGTTACCATCTAAGAGTTTTCTGCCTTTCTAGGCTGCCCATTCCTTGGTCCTTGATTAAAGAGAGCAGGCTTTGGTAGAGCTTTTTGTCAGCACCTGTTGCTGCTTCTGGGTTGCTGGCTCCTTCAACTCAAAACCTGAGATATGCGAGGCAAAAAGAAAACCCAGGGCTGGGCACAGTGGCTCACACCTGTAATCCTAGCACTTTGGGAGGCCAGGGCGGGTGGATCACTTGAAGTCAGAAGTTTGAGACCAACCTGGCCAACATGGCAAAACCTTCTCTCTACTAAAAAAATTTAAAAATTAACTAGGCTTGGTGGTTCATGCCTTTTATTCCAGCTACTCAGGAGGCTGAGGCACGAGAATCATTTGAATGGAAAGCAGAGGTTTCAGTGAACTGCGACTACACCACTGCACTCCAGCCTGAATAACAGTGAGACCATATTTAAAAAAAAAAAAAAGAGAGAGAGAAAGAAAGGAAGGAAGGAAAGAAGGAAAGAAAAGAAAGAAAACCCAGGAACTTGCCACTGCCTCATTCCTAAAGTCTCTAGGTTTTAGCCTGTCTGCCTCTTCTCTCCACCTCTCGGTGTCTTCTTATGTTTAGTTTACATATAATGTCAGGCATTTTAGTTGTACTTAATGAGAGGAATAGGGAAAAGCGTGATCTCCATCCTCCCAGAATCAGAAGTCCCAAATTTCTCTTAATACTAAGCAGCACCAAGTTTTAAGGAATAGGCATTAAAGTGTTTTCTCTTGTCTAAGGACTGAGAAGAACCAGGAGAATTTTGTCTGCTCTATTTCCTGACTCCTTTTCATTAATACTTAAGTGTGAGGTATTCAGCAACTATAGTCAGTTTGATAGCAAAGGTAGATGCTCCTTTGACATTTAATGGTATGTTCTTTGAAAGATTAGAGCTGTCAAAATGTCTGAAGGTTTTATTTGTACATTTTATTTCATTGGGCACTTTTTTGAGGCTGTTGACAGTTTTTGTTCATCCTCTGTATTTCCCCCTGAGGGGTCTTGAGGCTATACTGGGAGGGCACAAGGAAGTCCAAGCCCACAGACTTAGCCTTCTTCCATCCCTTCCTGACACAGGGCTTTCATTAGAACAGTGAAGTCAGACTACTGGCGGCCATGCTGGAGCATGAAGGACAGCTGTGCCTCTGTGGGTGGGCTTGGCTCTAGCTGTCCATAGCAGGCGAGTCATTGCTCTTTGCATTCCTGATTTAGCAAGAACATGAGGGGACCCCAATATTGCAAAGAAACTGTTGCATGTCTTTCTCTTTTCCAGGCAAAAACTGATTATTCCAAATGGAAGTTGCCCTGTTATTCTGAATACTTACTTTTGTGAGAAAGTTGTTGCCAAAGAAGATTCAAAAAAAACTTGTGACGTGTACCATTCGGACATACCCCTTCCAAGAAGAAGCATCTCTTTGGCCCAGATGTTTGTAGTTAAGGGTCTAACAAATAATTCACCTGAAATCCAGGTAAACTCCTATTGACTTAAAGGTTTTATGCTTGTAATATGTTAGTGGCTGGATTTGGAAGGGCTTCCGTGTAAGTGAAGATGTTTACCTTTTGTCTCCCTCCAAAAATCCCACCATAAGTATGTATGCTGCAGGAACTTATTGTTATGCCTGAATATATTATAGTTCAGTTCAGCATTTAGTGGTGCTCTTTTTACAGTATTTTGTCTTTCTAATTATGTATCTGTAATCTTTATTCTAATTTATTAAAATAGAGTCATGCATCACTTAACAGGGATATGTTCTGAGAAATTTGTCATTAGGTGATTTTGTCATTCTGTGACCATTATAGAGTGCACTTACACACACCTAGATGTTCCAGCCTACTACACACCTAGGGTATATGGTATGGCTGATTGCTCCCAGGCCACAAACCTGCATAGCATGTTACTTTACTGAACACTGTAGGCAATTGTAACACAATGGTAAGTACTTGTGTATGTAAACATATCTAAACATAGAAAAAGGATAGTAAAAGTACAGTCCAAAATATAAAAAATGGTGCATCTGTATAGGGCGTTTACCATAAATGGAGACTATAGAACTGGAGGTTGCTCTGGGTGTCAGTGAGTGAATGGGGAGTGAATGTGAAGGCCTCAGACACTACTGTAGACTTTATAAACACTGAACACTTGCACTACACTAAAGTAATTTTTTTCTTCAGTAATAAATAATTTAACCTTAATTTACTGTAACTTTCTAACTTTATAAACTTTAAGTTTTTCATTAACTTTTTTACTCTTTATAGCAGCACTTAGCTTACAACACAAATACAAATAGCTGTGCAAAAATATTTTTTCTTTATATCCTTTTTTGTTTTTATTTTTTATTTTTTTTTTACTTTTAAAACTTCTTTGTTGTAAACTAAAATACAAACATACACAGTAGCCTAGGTCTTCACAGGGTCAGGACCATCAATATCACCATCTTCCACCTCCACATCTTGTCCCACTGGAATGTGTTGAGGGACGGTAACGTGCATGAAGCTATCATCTCCTTGGATAACAATGCCTTCTTCTAGATACCTTCTGAAGGACCTGCCTGAGGATGTTTTACACATAACTTGTTTGTTAACATGTGGAATACTCTAAAATAACAATTTAAAGTATAGTACAGTAAATACATAAGCCAGTAACATTGTTTATTATTATCAAATATTAGGTACTGTACATAACAGGATGTGCTAGACTTTTATGCAACTGGCAACACACTACTTTTATTTACACTAGCATGTAAACATATCTAAACATAGAAAAAGGATAGTAAAAGTACAGTCCACAAACGTGCATACATCACTAGGCAACAGGAATTTTTCATCTCCATCATAGTTTTATGAGACCACGGTCAAACATTCTGTCCATTGTTGACAGAAACGTCATTATACAGTGCATGCTAGTATTTGACAATGTTCATTTTCTCTATTCTTGTAATGTCTAAGAATTTTTTAAAACCCTCCTTTATTTAAAAAATCATATTTTTCTTTTCCACAATATCTATTATCCCTTGGGATCAAAAGAACTGCATAAGCTTGAGATTATATACTGGAGTTGGTTTTTGGAATTTTACTGGTCCTAAGCCATGATCATTTGCCAAGATGAATTTAGGGAACTACTAAAATTCACTTGCTGTGGGCATGAATGGCCCCTGGGACCACCCTAAGCACTGAATGTTCGTGTGGCTCCCAGTGCACTGGCCTCAAGGTCTCTGGGTTATATAAGTTGTCGCTAAGCAGAATGCTTCCTGAGACTGACAGATCAAGGGAGGAGGAATACGAAAGAAAAGTAGACAAACTTTCAGCCTGTTTTGTACCAGCTAGTCAAGCAAAATCTCTCTTTGACTGTCAAAAGAAGTATCTGGAGAAGATTATGCAAAAAGGAAGACTCTCTAATCAATTTAATTATAACATAAAAAATATGGCCCAACGCACATTACTGTTTTAACATATAGTTTTAAACAGCTATGTAATATTAATCCCATGAGATACATTTTTGGCCTATAACAGTGATAATGAAACTACTTGTAGCATAATAGTTAAATGTGTGAACTTTGGAACCAGATGACCTGGTTCAAATCCTTACTCAGCCACTTCCTGCTGGGTCATCTCGGGCAAGATCCGTGGTCTCTGTGTCTCAGTTTTCTTATCTGTAAAATGGAGGTATGATATTATGTATCTTCTTGGGTGGTTGTGTGAGGATAAGCATGTTTAATATGTAAATTTAAAAGCCTGGAATATAGGAAGCACTCTGGAAGTGGTGGTGTTTTATTATGACAGGTGATATTATGTAAGGGGTTGTTGGGAGAATATGTGAGTATGTAAAATGCTTAGCCTCGGAGATTGCACATACAAGAACTTAATAAAATGAAGGATTTGTAGTATCCCTAGTCATTCTTTTATCTTCATTTTTAGTTTGTTCTGTTGGAATTCTTACCTCAAAAGAGAAAAATTTCTTGAATTATCATGAATTTTATTAGCAGAACTTTCTGTGTGTTTTCAAAGACCTGCCTGGTATAGTAGACATCCTGCTGTGCTCCTTGTTCTTTCCCTGGCCTTCAGCTTGCAATCTTAGCCACCTGGCAGGCCCAGAGCTTCACACCACAAGTTCCTTTGTTTTCATCTTCACCATCACTTCAGTGTAGTGCAGATCCACTGGGGGGCTGCTTAAGGATGTCATTATTTGATGTGCAGCATGTTGCTTGTTGTTAGCCAAACCTGAAACTTTGTGAGTCTTGAAACTGTTCCCTTTATGTGTCTCGGCCAGGTTGTGTGTAGTGGTGTAGCCACCACAGGGACAGCCTCGACCCACAGGCACAAAGAAGCAAAACAGCACATCCCAACCGGCACTCCCCTGAGGGATTCTCTCCTGGATGTGGTGGAAAGCCAGGGAGCTGCCTCGTGGCCAGGAGCTGGGGTCCGAGTGGTAGTGCAAAGAGTGTATTATCTTCCCAGCAGAGACAGCACCAGGGGTCAGCAGCGGGCCAGCTCAGGACACATAGACCCCGCTGGAACTCGGTGAGTGCCAAGATGCTGGTGTGGGGCAGGGATGAAGAGTCACTTAGAGTGCTCTAGAAAGTGGAGGCTCTTCCCAGAGCACGTTCTTAGCTGCATTCACTATATACGTGGGCTGTTTTTGTTTTTCCTTGCATCAAAATTTGGGATACATGGTATGATAAAGGATTTTATCTATTTAATTTTAAAGTCCTATTAAAAATTAAATTTACTGCATTTTCTTTTACCTTTAATGGTTCATGTTCTTGAAAGTCATACAAATGCAAGAAATATTGGTTTTGTTCTGGGAAAGCCAAGACATGTGGTTGTCATACCTCAAAAGACCATTGTAATATCCAGTTTTATATGTCTTGAAAACCTGAGTAAATAATGGCAGTTGGTAAACCTGTGGCTTTCAGAGAGTGCTGTATCAAACCATCTGTATCAGAACTGCCTAATAGAACTTTCTGCAGTGATATAAATGTTGTCTGTCTGCATCATCCAATGCAGTTAAGTGCAGACAAATGTAGTAGAAGTGATGTTGTCTCTACTCAGATTTAGGCCCTTCCTGGTGTTGGTTCTTACAGATAGCTGTAGACGCATGACTGACAGAGAGGTTTGTTTGTTTACATCAGAGCCTCAGCATAGTCTTTTTTCTTTTTGCAACGTCCACCTCTGGAGTTCAAGAGATTCTTTTGCCCAAGTAGCTGGGATTACAGGCATGCACCACCATGCCTGGCTAATTTTTGTATTTTTAGTAGAGACAAGGTTTTGCTACGTTGGCCAGGCTGGTCTCAAACTCCTGGCCTCAAGTGATCCACCCGCCTCAGCCTCCCAAAGTGCTGATATTACTGGCGTGAATCACCACGCCCAGCCTGGCATAGCCTTTTGAAGTTATCTCTGGCAATGATAATTGCCCTCAAAGAAGTAAGATGCATTTCCAACAGAATAGAAATTAAAAGTATAGATGCTACTTCATCAGTTTTGTTTAACTATTAATAAGAAAATACATACTGAAGAAACAGTAATTAACAATCATCCTGGCCGGGCATGGTTGCTAACACCTATAATCCCAGCACTTTGGGAAGAGCCCTAGGCAGGCGGGTCACTTGAGCCCAGGAGTTGGAGACCACCCTGGGCAAAGCAAGATGGCAAGACCACATCTCTAATATAAAGACAAAGCAGTCATCTGTCATTACACTGCCTTATGATGCCAGAGAGAGAAACAGGATACCTACGCTCCTATATGAATTATGAATCATCTTCAAGTGGAGGCACTTTATTTGAAAATGCTATGAATTTCAGAAAGTCACCTTGAGGTCTAGAGTTGGAGAATGCTTCTTTTGGAATTACAGGAAAAAAAAAATGATTCTTTTTTTGGAATATGTATGTTTGTGAAATCCATAAAATCAGTTTTAAGGTCTTTATCATGGCTTGTAGATATAGACCAGTCTTGCACCCTTTGCCCTAAATCTGTGGTAAATTTATATAGAATTTTCTAAGACAGCTACACATCAGACATAGGTTTTTATTTTGTGTTTTTGTTTTGCTTGGCCTTTTTAATGACACATCCAGTGTTAGGTTTTGAAGAAGGGAATACTAGTTACCTTGGCAATGAGGAACTTGGTAGAGCTTCCTCATTTCAGCACACAGACCACACACTCTAAGGGGACGAGGAAACAGAGACAGTGGGGAACTGAATCACCCTGACGAGAAGGAACAACAAAACTGACGGTGCGGTTGCTTCCTCTGACTAATCACAGCCAATGCACGTTATGAAGGCTGTCCCTCTAGGTCCTCCAGTGGTAGTTGTTTTACTTGTTTAGCAAAGAGAGAAAAACTAGAAGCTAAAATCTGGTGAAATGCTACCAATGTGAGTGGCATTGTGAATGCTTTGGAGTTGTACTTTGGAATACATGTGGTACATATCCACATGGAATACATTTGGAATACATATCCAATGAGAATATGCTGGTGGTAGATTGAAAGAAGGCCAGGCATGAACTTCAAAAACAAGAAAACAACATCCAGTTATTCAGAGTTAATGAATATGCATTCTGTGTGATGCATTTTCTGTAGCACATCGGAGATTGTACAATATTGAAGCTAAGTGATATTATTCCCACTTTGCAGATGAGGAAACGGAGCCTCAAGGAGGATCTCACTGCTGACACAGGTAGACACAAAGAAAAATGCAATGGAATATAGAATCCCAGATGACATGGTTGTAGAGTGTTAGAGTTTAAAAGAAAAGGGAGAGGCCAGGCGCAGTGGCTCATGCCTATAATCCCAGCACTTTGGGAGGCCGAGGCGGGTGGATCTCGAGGTCGGGAGATCTAGACCACCCTGGCCAACATGGTGAAACCCTGTCTCTACTAAAAATACAAAAATTAGCCGGCCATGGTGGTGCGCATCTGTAGTCCCAGATACTCTGGAGACTGAGGCAGAAGAATCGCTTGAACCCAGGAGGCGGAGGTTGCAGTGAGCCGAGATCGTGCCACTGCATTCCAGCCTGGGGACAGAGCAAGACCCTGTCTCGAAAAGAAAAGGGAGAAAATTGAGTTAGAACCAAGCCGTGTTTAGATTAAGGCTGACCCAGGGTCAAGTTGTCCAGGGCAGCAGAAGTGCAAGTGCCTTGCCCTGGGGAGACTTGGTTGGACTGTGTACAAAGATGAACTTTTGAACTAAGGGCCATAGCGTTGGCCTTGAGTTTGAGGACAGGGCTGCTGAGATGTCTTTGGGTACAAGAAGATCTGATCATGAATATTTTCTAGATTATTTTGCTGTGATAATCATCAGGCTCTCTAGTTTATGTATCAAATTAATATAGAAGTAAAATTGTACTTTATTCACTACTAATTGTTTGCTAATATATTTAGAAAGAAAAACTTAGAGAATGTATCTGCCTTCGAGATACAGCAGTATGCATTCTAAGGCAGTTTTTTATACATGTACATGTAGCACAAACATTATTAGAAGATGCAGATGTGTAGCCTGGAAGATTTTCTGCCTGTGATTCCTGCTTTCAGCTTCCTGATCAGAGATGACATATAGAACACTCTGTGGGTCCCACAGGATGGACAAACTTGGGCTTAGCTAGTACAGACTCATCAGCACAGCACACACAGAAGAAGGAAAATTGCATAAGCAGTGACCCCTTCCAACTAAAGATAGCTCTAAGTCTGGTCTCCTTGTTTTTCAGAATGGCTTTTCTTGAACTCTTGTCATTATCTGCTCTACCCCAGAGATCTTTCAAGCTATTAGTGAACTTAAAGACAACCTTGATTACTGTGTGTTTTCTGTGAAGTCCAGAAATTACTGTGTGAGAAGAAATTAAACCTGGGTGAAAAGAAACGAAGGTACCTTATGGCAGATTTGTTAGCCACAATAGTTGCCCCTTCCCAGCCCAGGTCAGGTGGTTGCTGATAAAACCCTGCAATTAATTTCTGTCTAAGTTTACTTTGCACCTTGATCATAGGTGTCAATCTCAGTCTGTTCCCAGTTCTCAGGCAGTGTCACTTTTCTGATACCAGTAATAGCTTATCTTCTGAAAGCTGACAGCTCAATTAGTGCCAACCTTGAAATTAAAAGAAAATTTTTTGAAGCAGCTAGTCCTGTTCAGGGTCAGATAGATTTTCTCAAAAGGTTCATGTCCTCTGCACTGTGAAACATTATCAGAAATAAACTTTACATTTCAGAAATATAATATGTTAGAGTCCCCTGTCCATTGTTCTCCTGGATGACTTCCTTTAACTTGAGCTGTTAATGAAAACATTTCTGTGAGGTTTCTCAAGGTGTTGTAGGTCAGAGTAACCAACACAAACTTAAGTTTTATAAATCACTAAAATCAAAGGTAACAAAAAACTGATGCAGAAGGCACTCCCTAACCACAGAATAGGCAGTCTGTTCAAAGCCCAAACACACCTTTTTTATAGATCCACTACATGTTGAATGATCGTTAGATAAATGCATGACTAATAAAGCCATAGGCATTTTTTTTTTTTTTTAAGAGAAAGGGAGCACTGGTCATCGAGGTAATTTATAACGAAAACTGAGGCAAAGAAAGAAAGTGATGATTCCTTAGTGATTCTCTGTGTCCTGGTGGTACAGGTCCAGACCATATTACCTCACTCCAAGCCCATGGTGATTGTCAGCAGACATCACCTTTCTTTCTCCCTTTCTAAAACATTCTCTTCCTTTCTTCTTGAGACATTTAACCTAGGGACCAGTGATTTTTGTTTGTTTGTTTTTTAAACATGGTCTTGCTCTGTTGCCTAGGCTGGAGTGCAGTGGAGCAATCATGCCTTACTGCAGCCTCAACCTCCTGAGCTCAAGCAGTCCTTCCACCTCAGCCCCCAAGTACTGGACCCACAGGCACGTGCCACCACACCCAGCTAATATTTTTTTTTTTTTTTTTTTTTTTTTTTTTTTGTAGAGACAGGGTCTCACTCTGTTGCCCAGGCTGATCCCAAACTTGTAACCTCAAGCAGTCCTCCTGACTTGGCTTTCCAAAGTACTAGGACTACAGGCGTGAGCCACCATACCTGACCAAGCAATGTAATCTTTATCCTTTAGAGATGCAAATTCTTTCTTGCCCTTCATTGCAGAAATATTTTAAAGTGGAGAGTTAGTCCTTTGCAAGAGGACAGAACTTGCTAAATAGTTGTGTCTTCAGACAAAAAGCCGGAGAAATTCACTGAGCTGAACTCAGAAAAAAAGCACATTTTCCTTTTTCCATACCTTGACGTTTTACTCAAACATCTGTTTTTGGTCTTTTGGCCTTTTCTTTATTTTCATGTTGTGTATTTATTCCTTCTTTTCACTAAGGAAAAAAAAATCCACCATGCCCTGGACCAGGTCCTGGGCCTGCAGTGGTTGACAAAACCAGACATTGTCTCTGTGTTCCTAGAGCATAGTCCTAGTGGGAGATCCCACACAAAATAATTTACAACAAATGCATTTATGATTACAAGTTGCAATAAGTGCCCTGGTGAGAAAAAAATAGGGCACAAAGGAGAACGTACATAATTTAGTTTAGAGGGGTCAAAGATGGTGTTCTAAGGCAGTACTATTTAAGTTTAGGTGTTAGGTAAAGAGAAGATGAAAGAGAATTGCTCACAGAAGAGAGAATACCTTTGAAAAGCTCTTGGACAGGAGGGAGATGCCAGCATGACCATGCTGCACGGGCCAGCAAGAGATCCCAGGCAGGAAACTGGCCACAGCCTAGTGGACCATGTGCAGGAGCTGCAGTGTCTGCTATGGCTGCCCACTGACCAAGAATGAGGTTGACCCGCTTGAAAGTCAGCTTTAGCTGTCAGGGGTTTAGTAGGATGGGCACATGGGCCAGGGCCCAGTGAAAGCAGAGAGACCCAGGAAGCAGCTACTGCCATAGTCCAGGTCAGAGAGGACTGGTGGGTTCCTGAGTCTCCTGTGGCTTTGCCAGAGCTAGAGAAAAGGTCCGTGTTCTAGATGTGTGTGATGGCTTCATAATGGATTGGTTGGGGGAGGAGCAAAGTAGAAGGGAATGTTCAGAGAGCGAGCCTCAGCTTGAGTTATTTAGTTGAAGGATGTTCCCATTTCCTGAGATGAGAAAAACTACAGTGAAAGCAGGTCTGGAAGAAAGCTTGAGAATGCAGACTGTGCCTACTAAGTTTGAGATTCCTATGAGACATCCAAGAAGAGATGTCCTGTGAGAAAGCTGGACATATATACCTTACACCCAGAAGGTTTTAGATTGGACATAAATGTTTGGGGGCTCTCAGCTTGTGTCTGGTCGCTATGTATCTTTGTATGTTCATTCATTTTGTTTGCGGATGTTAGCAGGTTATGTTTGTTTATGGTACCAAGCTCCAAAGGCACTAATGGCTGTGAGTACAAGGCAGCAGTGTCCTGTCACAGCTGAGTCTACAACCAGGGCTGTGAAGGAGGTCACTTTAGGGAAACATTAGAGACAAAGGAAAGAAGAAATGCAGGCATTCAGCTCCAAGATCCTCTTGCATTGGAAAGCAGGTAGAAGAGGAGCCCGCTGAAGAGATAGAGGAGGCTGGGCTGGTGAAGCAAGAGGAAACCAGAACTGGTGGCAAGCGCTCAGGATGGTGCTTCCATGTGGGAGGGGACCCATAGTACTGCAAAGTCTAATAAAGTGGGCATTGAAAACCTGTGCCCCAGATTTGGGAGGAGTTGCTGGGTCACTTCATGAGCAGGAGGTGTAGGGAGCAGTGAGCGCAGAAGCTCACTTAGCAGAGTAGAGTGGGTGGGATGCCAGAGGAGGAACAGGCTTGGATAATAAATGTTTTCTTGATGCATAAGGGGATGACAGTGTCCAAATTTACATAGAACAACAGAATTGCAGTGAGGGCATTCTGTCTCTTGTTTCCTAATGTGTATGCAGGTACCATTTTTCTTTTAAAAATTCATTGAGACCGGTGGTTTAATGGAAAGAACAAAAAGTCTGGAATCAGACTGGTGTGGGTTCACTGGTGACAGGACATTTAGCAGGGAGACTGGGGAAAATTGTGTTTCCTTGTCTGTGAAACTGGTATTATAATACTATAATGCAGACTTGTGGTGAGGACTGATTGGGATGATGTATGTGAAGTACTCAGCAGGATGCTTCCCATATGACAAGTACTCAGTAAAAAGCAGCTCACTCCCTCTTTAACAGCAAGCATAGATGCTTAAAAAAATAGTGGTAAAGAGCATTGCTACAATAATACAAACCTGAACTAAGCAAAGACAAGCTATTCCTTTACAAATCAGCACTCAGTGTTGGTACTGAGTCTGCCATCTGGCTGCTGAGGAAGCTTCCTTGAAGGTGATTTTTATTTTTATACTTTTGGCCACTGCATTCCCCACCTCTATCCCTACCACTGCCGTCAAGTAGAAGTTGATGCCCATTTACTTTGGAAAAGAAGCATTTGTGTAAATTTGTATGTGAAATATGACCACCACTGTCTAAATGATGGAGATATGGAAGTTCCTCTGGAATAAACATATTGCAGAAAACTGCCCAAATGCTGGGGCCAGTGTTGAATGGTGCTGATATTGTGGTTGGAAATTTTTTTACTTTGTCCAGAGCATTAAACAAATAAAGATCCCATCCGGGCATAGTGGCTCATGCCTGTAATCTCAGCACTTTGGGAGGCCGAGGTGGGCGGATCACGAGGTCAAGAGATCGAGACCATTCTGGCTAACACAATGAAACCCCATCTTTACTAAAAATGCAAAAAAAAAAAAAATAGCCAGGTGTGGTGGTAGGCACCTGTAGTCCCAGCTACTGGGGAGGCTGAGGCAGGAGAATGGTGTGAACCCAGGAGGTGGAGCTTGCAGTGAGCTGAGATCGCACCACTGCATTCCAGCCTGGGTGACAGAGTGAGACTCCATCTAAAACAAACAAACAAACAAATAAAGATCCCAAACTCCTGATGATGAGAATGGTTCAGATTAAGGCCGAACGAGGAACATGCACTAGTAGATCATGGATGTGATGATTAGGGACATTAGGCTTTGCATGTGTTTGGACAGTGGAGAAAGACTCTTGGATCAAGCTTACTAGACTCCTTTTGAAAAGCTGGTCAGCTGTGACAGGTTGATTCCGCAGCTGTGTGCTCACCTGCTGTGTCCCGCTGGGTGAATACAGCTCTTCTCCCTGCTTGTGAACCTTACTTTTCTTCCCACTAAACAGTTGGGAGATATTCTTGACTCTGCCTCCTTTTCTCTGTATTGAGATAGGGTGGCATACATTCCTTCTCTGTAACAGTGGCATATCCCTGTCTACAGTTGAAGAGCCTGAAGAGAAGACAGCTCCCTCGTCAACAGCACAGGGGACCATTTCACCTGCTTTTCTTTTATGTACCACCACATACTGCCAGAGTTGGTGGAATGACTGTTCATCCATCTGCTTAGCATCACATTTTCGTAAGGTGGTTGTCACTCATACTTGCTTTATTTCTGAAGTCTCTTTGCTTCTTCCTGTTGTAGAAAAGTTGGAATTGTTCCTTTTCAATGATTTGAATTTTTGTATTGTAATGTGAAAGATTGTGAGTGCAGAGTATCATTTTTTTTTTGCATGTCCTTATAACTGATGCCATAGCCCATGCCTTAGGTTTGTTCTTACCTGTGCTCATTCAATTCATTTAAATCATCCCTTAATTATTAGTTCTGTGTCCATGAGTCTTAAATAAACCTTATAATCTCAGCTGCCCATCTCTTCTTAACCTTTGCTTGTTTCCTCTCTAAAACAGTTATTGTCAGTCCTTATGATATCCAGGGCCATTTGACATTGTTTCTTCTCAGCCCTGGCTCAATATTATAGCCTAATGAGGAACATGCACTGGTAGATCATGGATGTGATGATTAGGGGCCTTAGCCTTTGTGTGTGTTTGGACAGTGGAAAAAGATTCTTGCATCAAGCTTACTAAATTCCTTTTGAAAAGGTAGTCAACCATTTTGACTACCTGAAAAGGTGGTCAGATATTTTCAAAAGGATTCTAGTAAGCTTGATCCAAGAGTCTTTCTCCACTGTCCAAACATACACAAAGGCTAATTCTAGTAGTAGAATTAGTCTTACTACCACTTATTCTACTAATTGACATCCAGACCTTTTATATTCTTTGCCATTCTTCCTGTCCACATGCCGACTTACTGTAAGAATAAAGACATATCAGAACCCATGGAATTACAGTCTAGTGTTTATGGTTCTGTCATGTATACACAGAGAGATCTAGAAATTGGAACTTGACTCATGGGGACCTGAAGGAATCTATCTTATCTCTATCACATTTTTAAAGAACTTTAGAGCGCGAGCGACACAGAAGACGGGTGACTTCTGCATTTTCAACTGAAGTAATGGGTTCATCTCACTAGGGAGTGCCGGACAATCGGTGCTGGTCAGCTGCTGCAGCCCGACCAGCGAGAGCTGAAGCAGGGCGAGGCATCACCTCACCTGGGAAGCGCAAGGGGGAAGGGAATCCCTTTTTCTAGCCAGGGGAACTGAGACACACAACACCTGGAAAATCGGGTAACTCCCACCCCAATACTGCGCTTTAAGCAACTGGGCACACCAGGAGATTATATCCCACACCTGGCCGGGAGGGTCCCACGCCCACTGAACCTCCCTCATTGCTAGCACAGCAGTCTGTGATTTAACCTCAAGGGAGCAGTGAGGCTGGGGGAGGGGCGCCCGCCATTGCTAAGGCTTAAGTAGGTAAACAAAGCTGCTGGGAAGCTCGAACTGGGTGGAGCTCACAGCAGCTCAAGGAAGCCTGCCTGTCTCTGTAGACTCCACCTCTGGGGACAGGGCACAGCTAAACAACAACAACAACAACAACAGCAAAAACCTCTGCAGACGCAAACGACTCTGTCTGACAGCTTTGAAGAGAGCAGTAGATCTCCCAACACAGAGGTTGAGATCTGAGAAGGGACAGACTGCCTGCTCAAGTGGGTCCCTGACCCCTGAGTAGCCTAACTGGGAGACATCCCCCACTAGGGGAAGACTGACACCCCACACCTCACAGGGTGGAGTACACCCCTGAGAGGAAGCTTCCAAAGTAAGAATCAGACAGGTACTCTTGCTGTTCAGCAGTATTCTATCTTCTGCAGCCTCTGCTGCTGATACCCAGGCAGACAGGGTCTGGAGTGGACCTCAAGCAATCTCCAACAGACCTACAGCTGAGGGTCCTGACTGTTAGAAGGAAAACTATCAAAGAGGAAGGACACCTA
This sequence comes from Piliocolobus tephrosceles, assembly GCF_002776525.5. Classification (NCBI taxonomy): domain Eukaryota; kingdom Metazoa; phylum Chordata; class Mammalia; order Primates; family Cercopithecidae; genus Piliocolobus; species Piliocolobus tephrosceles. The sequence continues at coordinate 47,081,983 of NC_045440.1, forward strand.
CACCAAAACCCCATCAGTACGTCACCATCAACAACGACCAGAGGCAGATAAAACCACAAAGATGGGGGAAAAGCAGGGCAGAAAAGCTGGAAATTCAAAAAATAAGAGCGCATCTCCGCCCGCAAAGGAGCGCAGCTCATCGCCAGCAACAGATCAAAGCTGCACGGAGAATGACTTTGACGAGATGAGAGAAGAAGGCTTCAGTCCATCAAACTTCTCAGAGCTAAAGGAGGAATTACGTACCCAGCGCAAAGAAACTAAAAATCTTGAAAAAAGACTGGAAGAATTGATAGCTAGAATAATTAAGGCAGAGAAGGTCATAAACGAAATGACAGAGATGAAAACCATGACACGAGAAATACGTGACAAATGCACAAGCTTCAGTAACCGACTCGATCAACTGGAAGAAAGAGTATCAGCGATTGAGGATCAAATGAATGAAATGAAGCGAGAAGAGAAACCAAAAGAAAAAAGAAGAAAAAGAAATGAACAAAGCCTGCAAGAAGTATGGGATTATGTCAAAAGACCAAATCTATGTCTGATTGGGGTGCCTGAAAGTGAGGGGGAAAATGGAACCAAGTTGGAAAACACTCTTCAGGATATCATCCAGGAGAACTTCCCCAACCTAGCAGGGCAGGCCAACATTCAAATTCAGGAAAAACAGAAAACGCCACAAAGATACTCCTCAACAAGAGCAACTCCAAGACACATAATTGCCAGATTCACCAAAGTTGAAATGAAGGAAAAAATCTTAAGGGCAGCCAGAGAGAAAGGTCGGGTTACCCACAAAGGGAAGCCCATCAGACTGACAGCAGATCTCTCGGCAGAAGCTCTACAAGCCAGAAGAGAGTGGGGGCCAATATTCAACATTCTTAAAGAAAAGAACTTTAAACCCAGAATTTCATATCCAGCCAAACTAAGTTTCATAAGTGAAGGAGAAATAAAATTCTTTACAGATAAGCAAATGCTTAGAGATTTTGTCATCCCCAGGCCTGCCTTACAAGAGACCCTGAAGGAAGCCCTAAACATGGAAAGGAACAACCGGTACCAGCCATTGCAAAAACATGCCAAAATGTAAAGACCATCGAGGCTAGGAAGAAACTGCATCAACTAATGAGCAAAATAACCAGTTAATATCATAATGGCAGGATCAAGTTCACACATTATAACAATATTAACCTTAAATGTAAATGGACTAAATCCTCCAATTAAAAGACACAGACTGGCAAACTGGATAAAAAGTCAAGACCCATCAGTCTGCTGTATTCAGGAGACCCATCTCACATGCAGAGACATACATAGGCTCAAAATAAAGGGATGGAGGAAGATCTACCAAGCAAATGGAGAACAAAAAAAAGCAGGGGTTGCAATCCTAGTCTCTGATAAAACAGACTTTAAACCATCAAAGATCAAAAGAGACAAAGAAGGCCATTACATAATGGTAAAGGGATCAATTCAACAGGAAGAGCTAACTATCCTAAATATATATGCACCCAATACAGGAGCACCCAGATTCATAAAGCAAGTCCTTAGAGACTTACAAAGAGACTTAGACTCCCATACAATAATAATGGGAGACTTCAACACCCCACTGTCAACATTAGACAGATCAATGAGACAGAAAGTTAACAAGGATATCCAGGAATTGAACTCAGCTGTGCAGCAAGCAGACCTAATAGATATCTATAGAACTCTCCACACCAAATCAACAGAATATACATTCTTCTCAGCACCACATCACACTTATTCCAAAATTGACCACATAATTGGAAGTAAAGCACTCCTAAGCAAATGTAAAAGAACAGAAATTATAACAAACTGTCTCTCAGACCACAGTGCAATCAAACTAGAACTCAGGACTAAGAAACTCAATCAAAACCTCTCAACTACATGGAAACTGAACAACCTGCTCCTGAATGACTACTGGGTACATAACGAAATGAAGGCAGAAATAAAGATGTTCTGTGAAACCAGTGAGAACAAAGATACAACATATCAAAACCTCGGGGACACATTTAAAGCAGTGTGTAGAGGGAAATTTATAGCACTAAATGCCCACAAGAGAAAGCTGGAAAGATCTAAAATGGACACTCTGACATCACAATTAAAAGAACTAGAGAAGCAAGAGCAAACACATTCAAAAGCTAGCAGAAGGCAAGAAATAACTAAGATCAGAGCAGAACTGAAGGAGATAGAGACACAAAAAAACTTCCAAAAAATCAGTGAATACAGGAGTTGGCTTTTTGAAAAGATCAACAAAATTGACAGACCACTAGCAAGACTAATAAAGAAGAAAACAGAGAAGAATCACATAGACGCAATAAAAAATGATAAAGGGGATATCACCACCGACCCCACAGAAATACAAACTGCCATCAGAGAATACTATAAACACCTCTACGCAAATCAACTAGAAAATCTAGAAGAAATGGATAATTTCCTGGACACTTACACTCTTCCAAGACTAAACCAGGAAGAAGTCGAATCCCTGAATAGACCAGTAGCAGGCTCTGAAATTGAGGCAATAATTAATAGCCTACCAACCAAAAAAAGTCCAGGACCAGATGGATTCACAGCTGAATTCTACCAGAGGTACAAGGAGGAGCTGGTACCATTCCTTCTGAAACTATTCCAATCAACAGAAAAACAGGGAATCCTGTAGTCCCAGCTACTCGGGAGGCTGAGGCGGGAGAATGGCCTGAACCCAGGAGGCAGAGCTTGCAGTGAGCTGAGATCCGGCCACTGCACTCCAGCCTGGGCGACAGAGCGAGACTCCGTCTCAAAAAAAAAAAAAAAAAAGACAAACAGGGAATCCTCCGTAACTCATTTTATGAAGCCAACATCATCCTGATACCAAAGCCTGGAAGAAACACAACAAAAAAAGAGAATTTTAGACCAATATCCCTGATGAACATCGATGCAAAAATCCTCAATAAAATACTGGCAAACTGGATTCAGCAGCACATCTAAAAGCTTATCCACCAGGATCAAGTGGGCTTCATCCCTGGGATGCAAGGCTGGTTCAACATTTGCAAATCAATAAACGTAATCCAGCATATAAACAGAACCAAAGACAAGAACCACATGATTATCTCAATAGATGCAGAAAAGGCCTTTCACAAAATTCAACAGCCCTTCATGCTAAAAACTCTCAATAAATTCGGTATTGATGGAACGTACCTCAAAATAATAAGAGCTATTTATGACAAACCCACAGCCAATATCATACTGAATGGGCAAAAACTGGAAAAATTCCCTTTGAAAACTGGCACAAGACAGGGATGCCCTCTCTCACCACTCCTATTCAACATAGTGTTGGAAGTTCTGGCTAGGGCAATCAGGCAAGAGAAAGAAGGAAAGGGTATTCCGTTAGGAAAAGAAGAAGTCAAATTGTCCCTGTTTGCAGATGACATGATTGTGTATTTAGGAAACCCCATTGTCTCAGCCCAAAATCTCCTTAAGCTAATAAGCAACTTCAGCAAAGTCTCAGGATACAAAATCAATGTGCAAAAATCACAAGCATTCTTATACACCAGTAACAGACAGAGATCCACATAATGAATGAACTTCCATTCACAATTGCTTCAAAGAGAATAAAATACCTAGGAATCCAACTTACAAAGGATGTAAAGGACCCCTTCAAGGAGACCTACAAACCACTGCTCAGTGAAATGAAAGAGGACACAAACAAATGGAAGAACATACCATGCACATGGATAGGAAGAATCAATATCATGAAAATGGCCATACTGCCCAAGGTTATTTATAGATTCAATGCCATCTCCATCAAGCTACCAATGACTTTCTTCACAGAATTGGAAAAAACTGCTTTAAATTTCATATGGAACCAAAAAAGAGCCCGCATTGCCAAGACAATCCTAAGTCAAAAGAACAAAGCTGGAGGCGTCATGCTACCTGACTTCAAACTATACTACAAGGCTACAGTAACCAAAACAGCATGGTACTGGTACCAAAACAGAGATATAGACCAATGAAACAGAACAGAGTCGTCAGAAATAATACCACACATCTACAGCCATCTGATCTTTGAGAGACCTGAGAGAAACAAGAAATGGGGAAAGGATTCCCTATTTAATAAATGGTGCTGGGAAAATTGGCTAGCCATAAGTAGAAAGCTGAAACTGGATCCTTTCCTTACTCCTTATACGAAAATTAATTCAAGATGGATTAGAGACTTAAATGTTAGACCTAATACCATAAAAACCCTAGAAGAAAACCTAGGTGGTACCATTCAGGACATAGGCATGGGCAAGGACTTCATGTCTAAAACACCAATAGCAACGGCAGCAAAAGCCAAAATTGACAAATGGGATTTAATTAAACTAAAGAGCTTCTGCACAGCAAAAGAAACTACCATCAGAGTGAACAGGCAACCTACAGAATGGGAGAACATTTTTGCAGTCTACTCATCTGACAAAGGGCTAATATCCAGAACCTACAAAGAACTCAAACAAATTTACAAGAAAAAAACAAACAACCCCATCAAAAAGTGGGCAAAGGATACGAACAGACATTTCTCAAAAGAAGACATGCATACAGCCAACAGACACATGAAAAAATGCTCGTCATCACTGGCCATCAGAGAAATGCAAACCACAATGAGATACCATCTCACACCAGTTAGAATGGCAATCATTAAAAAGTCAGGAAACAACAGGTGCTGGAGAGGATGTGGAGAAATAGGAACACTTTTACACTGTTGGTGGGATTGTAAACTAGTTCAACCATTATGGAAAACAGTATGGCAATTCCTCAAGGATCTAGAACTAGAAATACCGTATGACCCAGCCATCCCATTACTGGGTATATACCCAAAGGATTATAAATCATGCTGCTATAAAGACACATGCACACGTATGTTTATTGTGGCACTATTCACAATAGCAAAGATTTGGAATCAACCCAAATGTCCATCTCTGACAGCCTGGATTAAGAAAATGTGGCACATATACACCATGGAATACTATGCTGCCATAAAAAAGGATGAGTTTGTGTCCTTTGTAGGGACATGGATGCAGCTGGAAACCATCATTCTTAGCAAACTATCACAAGAACAGAAGACCAAACACTGCATGTTCTCACTCATAGGTGGGAACTGAACAATGAGCTCACTTGGACTCGGGAAGGGGAACATCACCCACCGGGGCCTATCATGGGGAGGGGGCAAGGGGGAGGAATTGCACTGGGAGTTATACCTGATGTAAATGATGAGTTGATGGGAGCTGACGAGTTGATGGGTGCAGCACACCAATATGGCACAAGTATACATACGTAACAAACCTGCACGTTATGCGCATGTACCCTGGAACTTAAAGTATAATAATAATAAAAATAAAATAAAATAAAAAAATAAAGAACTTTATTGGTACATAATTCATATCCCATAAAATTCATTTATTTAAAGTGTACAATTCAGTTATGTTTATTGTAATTATAGACTTGTGCAATCATAACTATAATATGAAATTAGAACTTTCTGCAGCCTCAGAAAGAAACCCCATACCAATTGACTGCCAATTCCCAATTCTTCCCAGCCCCTGGCAACCACTCATCTACTTTTTGTCCCTACAGATTTGCTTATTCTGGATACTTCATATAAGTAGAATCACAAATCTTTTGTGACTGGCTTTTTTTACCTAGCATAATATTTTTAAGGTTTATCCATGTTGTGATGTTTCAGTACTTCATTCCTTGTTATGGATGAATAATAATCCATTATCTGTGAATATACCATATTTTATTTCTCTTTTGAGTTGATGCACACCTGAGTTGTTTCCACTTTATGATTAACATGAATAGTGCTACTATGAATATCCGCATACAAGTTTTTTGTGTGGATATATTTTCATTTCTCCTGAATATATACCTAGGCATGGATGGAATTGCTGAGTCATAAGGTAACTCTATGTTTGATTTTCTAAGGGACTGCCACAGTATTTTCCAAAGAGGCTACACGATTTTACATTCCTATCAGCAATGTAAAATATACCAGGGTTCCACTTTCTCCATATCCACTCCAAAATTTGTTATTGCTGTCTTTTTTTTTTTTTTTTTTTTTTTGAGACAGAGTCTCGCTCTGTCGCCCGGGCTGGAGTGCAGTGGCCGGATCTCAGCTCACTGCAAGCTCCGCCTCCCAGGTTTACGCCATTCTCCTGCCTCAGCCTCCCGAGTAGCTGGGACTACAGGCGCCCGCCACCTTGCCCGTCTAGTGTTTTGTATTTTTTTAGTAGAGTCGGGGTTTCACCATGTTAGCCAGGATGGTCTCGATCTGCTGACCTCGTGATCCGCCCGTCTCGGCCTCCCAAAGTGCTGGGATTACAGGCTTGAGCCACTGCGCCTGGCCTGCTGTCTTTTTTATTGTAGCCATCCACTTGTGTCTGAAGTGGGTATCTCATTGTGGCTTTGATTTGCATTTCCTGATGACTAGCAATGTTGAGCATCTTTTTTTTTGAGACGTAGTCTCGCTCTGTAGCCAAGGCGGCATGCAGTGGCACGATCTCGGCTCACTGCAACCTCGGCCTCCCAGGTTCAAGCAATTCTTCTGCCTCAGCCTCCCGAGTAGCTGGAACTACAGGGGCACGCTACCATTCCCAGCTAATTTTTTGTATTTTTAGTAGAGACAGAGTTTTGCCATGTTGGCCTGGATGGTCTCAATATCTTGACCTCATCATCTGCCTGCCTCAGCCTCCCAAAGTGCTGGGATTAGGCTGAGCATCTTTTCATAGGCTATTGGCTGTTCATATATCTTCTTTAGAGAAATGTCTTTCAAGTCCTTTGCCTATTTTTGAAGTTGGGTTATTTTTTATTGTTGAATTGTAAGAGTTCTCTGTATAAGTCCTTTATCATTTGCAAATATTTTTTCCCATTCTGTGGAGTTTTTCACTTTTTTGATAGTGTCCTTTGAAACACAAAGATTTATCATTTTCACAATGTCCAGTTTATCATTTTTGTTATTATTGCTTGTGTTTTCAGGGTCATATCTAAGAAACCATTGGTGAATCCAAGGTTATGCAAACATACTTCTATGTTTTCTTCTAAGAATTTTATAACTTTTGCCCTTATATTTTGGTCTGTGATCCATTTTGAGTGAATTTGTGTGTATGGTCCAGCATCGTGGGTTGGACCCTCCTTGTGGTTAAAGATTATGTTTAGTACTAATAGTAGTCTTTATGTTTTATTTAAATGTATATCTTATTTTTGGCTTTTGTTACAGTTTGCACTTTATGTCTTTGTGTGCATAGCATTTCTTCCCTTGTAGGTAGCAGAAAATTGATCCATTTCTCCACCCTTTGTCTCTTTTAACTTTTATCATTTTATTGATCTAATGTTGGGTTACACAGCTATCTGATTGAAACAGTAAAAGTTTCAGAGTAGAGTTAGAGGTGTAAATAATATGAAAGTAGTATGTTCATGCTCTTTAAACACTTGATAATATCAACCTATAACATTTGACCTCTGTTCTCATTTATGGCTACACACATTGAATAACTTTCTTGGTAAACTTATGGATAATATGAAAACTGCCGTGAAAGTTTCCATGCTCTTTTTTTCTATATATTATACCAGTGATAGACTTGAAGGAAAAAATGAAATGGAATGGCAACAGCCTGGGGATGTGAGTACAGATAATTATGAAGTTTTGATAATATAATGAAAACAGGAAGAGTAATTTTCCATATTCATGTTCAGTCATGGTATGTGTAACCACCATTCTAAGTTTGCATCTTAACCTGGCCATGGTGATTTTCCAGCACCTGTCATCCATCAAGAACAAGAAGGATTTCAAGGTGGCCCTATATAAAAGGCATGGAATTTTTTCCTCCCCATTTCTGACCTTCTTTCTCTGTAAACTTTTGTTCCTGAAAGAGGCTGGAGACCTGGAACAGTCTCCCCACTCTTCCCACCATACCCCCACCCCATTCCTGCAGCTGCAATCTGAAGCAGCACTGTGATCACACTAGAACTGTCCTGTGAGTCAGATTGCAGCTCTGGAATGTGCTTTGCTGAGATGATGGCACAGAGAAGAGGCATGGGAGACAGCACACAGCCTGGCAGAGTCTTCAGGGGTGGCCAGATGCAAGCACACAGTGCCATGTGCCTCTGTGGGCAAGAAGCAGAGACAGGGCGAGATCAAGCCTGACCTAACTTGACTTCCTCCTCCAGCTGAGCTGCCACACCTTGCTGCCCCTCTCCTCCCCTTTTGCCTCTGTCAAATGACCTACTCTGCCCTCTCTCCCAGCTGCTGCTAGACCCAGAGCACTTGGTACAGCCAGCTGGCGGGTTTGGTAGGCTCACCCTTGTTATGCTGATTTCTTGGCTCCACAGTTCTCAGGGGCTTGAGCCAGCTCAGCTCCTTCTCCACAGGGAACTGGAGCAAAAATCCTGCAGAGCAATTCTTGGGTTGGACACTGTCTTCCCAGGAGAGAGGATTATACGTGAACAGATGCCCTTGTTTCTTCCTCACTTGCTGCTCTGGCACTGGTATTATAAATGGTCTGAACTTTCACATTTATTTGCACAGATACAAAAGAGAGTGACAGATGCTTGATTATATAATGAGACTAACAACCAGGTATTAAACATTGCACTGATACTTGTCATTGCCTTCAAAATAAGCTCTATGTGTTTTCTTTACTTCAGTTGTCTCATTTAACCATAAATAAGCCCTCGGAGGTCAGGGGCTGTGTGACTCATCTGGTTTTGGTACTGGACCATGAATGCAGTAGACACCCAGCAAGTATGTGTTGATGGGAAACAGCAATGGCTGATTGAGCAGCTAAGAAGGTGGGGTGAGGTTGTGGCTCCCCTTCTCTTCTCAGGATGAACCAGTCCATGAGAGTTGTGCTACAAATGTTGTTGTTTGTCTAAGGAGATTGACGAGGCCAGTGAGGTAGAACTTGCCAGGAATACTCTGCTTTGGGACAGAGGTGATGTGTGTTCCAATCAGATAGAGGATGAGACACTGGGAACCAAGGTCCCTGAAGAATGTTCAGTCAGTATAAACAAATAGGGAACAGCACAAGGAGGGACACTTAGGGAAGTGGCAAGGGAGGAACAAGGGCAGCTCTTGGGTGAAGATGTTTATAAAGAAAATAGAGGCTTTGATTCACATCTCTCTAATAACTGATGATGAGCTTCTTTTCATGTGCTTGTTGTCCATTTGCGTATCTACTATGGAGAAATGATTTTTCAAGTCTTTTACTCTTTTTAAAATTGTGTTGTATTTTTATTGTTGAGTTGTAAGAGTTTTCTTTTTTTATTTTATTTTATTTTAAGTTCCAGGTTACATGTGCAAGATGTGTTACATAGGTAAATGTGTGCCATGGTAGTTTGCTGCACCTATCAACCCGTCACCTGGGTATTAAGCCACACATGCATTAGCTATTTATCCTGAGGCTCTCCCTTTCCCCACTCCCTACCCCATACAGGCCCCAGTGTGTGTTCCCTTCCCTGTGTCCACAAGTTGTCATTGTTCAGCTCCCACTTGTAAGTGAGAACATGTGGTGCTTGGTTTTCTGTTCCTGTGATGCTCTGCTGGGGATAATGGCTCCCAGCTCCATCCATGTCCCTGCAAAGGACATGATCTCGTTCCTTTTTTTTTTTTTTAGATGGAGTCTCACTCTGTTGCCAGGCTGGAGTGGTGGCGTGATCTCGGCTCACTGCAACCTCTGCCTCCTGGGTTCAAGCAGTTCTCCTGCCTCAGCCTCCCAAGTAGCTAGGACTACAGACATGCACCACCACGCCTGGTTAATATTTTTGTATATTAGTGGAGACGGGGTTTCACCATGTTGGCCAGGATGGTCTTGATCTCCTGACCTCTTGATCCGCCCACCTCGGCCTCCCAAAGTGCTGGAATTACAGGCGTAAGCCACCGCACCCAGCTGATCTCGTTCCTTTTCTTGGCTGCATAGTATCCCATGGTGTGTATGTACCATATTTGCTTTATCCAGTCTGTCATTGGTGGGCATTTGGGTTGATTCTATGTTTTTGCTCTTGTGAATAACGCTACAGCGAACATATGCATGCATGTATCTTCATAATAGAATGATTTATATTCCTTCGGGTATATACCCAGTAATGAGATTGCCGAGTCAAATGGTATTTCTGGTTCCAGGTCTTTGAGGAATCAACACACTGCCTTCTACAAGGGTTAAACTAATTGATATTCCCACCAACAATGTAACAGTGTTCCTGTTTCTCCACAGCCTCACCAGCATCTGTTATTTCTTGACTTTTTAATAATCGCCATTCTGACTGGCATGAGATGGTATCTGATTGTGGTTTTGATTTGCATTTCTGTAAGAGTTCTCTTTTTATATATTGTGGATATAAGACCCCAGTCAGATACATGATTTGCGAAATTTTCCTCCCATCCTGTTAGGTTGTCTTTTCACTTTCTTGATAGTGTCCTTTGATACACAAGAGTTTTAATTTTTTTTTTTTTTTAAAGAGACAGGGTCTTGCTCTGTCACCCAGGCTGGAGTGCAGTGGTGAGATTATAGCTCCCTGCAGCCTCAAACTCTTGGACTCATGCAAGCTTCTCAAAGTGCTGGGATTATAGGGGTGAGTCACTGTGCCCAGCCAAGGTTTAAGTTTGATGACATTCAAATTATCTATTTTTTCTTTTGTTGCTTGTGCTTTTGGTATCTTTTCTAAGAACTGTTATCAAATCCAAGGTCATGAAGATTTACTCCTGTGTTTTTGTTCAAGAATTGTATAGTTTTAGCCTGTATATGCATTTAGGTATTAGGGACATTTTAAATTAATTTGGCTAGTTCATGGCAATTCCCTCTTAAATCTTTGGACTGACATTTCCATTTCTGTGAAAATAGCCTTTTTTTTTTTTTTCTCTCCCTCTCTCTTTTTTTTGCCAGAGTCTCACTCTGTCGCACAGGCTGGAATACAGTGGCACCATCTTGGCTCACTGCAATCTCTGCCTCTCAGGTTCCAGCAGTTGTCCTGCCTCAGTCTCCCAAGTAGCTGGATTACAGGTGCGCACATTGTAATTGACATCTCTGCTAAACCCTGGGCACTCCACCATGCCCGGCTAATTCTTGTATTTTTAGTGAAAAAGGAATTTCGCCATATTGACCAGGCTGGTGGGCCACTGCACCTGGCCAGCCATTGGTTTTTGATAGGGATTACATTGAATCACTATATGGCAGTAGCTTAATAATATTCAGTTTTTCAGTTCATGAAGACAAGATGCCTTTCCATTTATTTAGGTCTTCTTTAATTTCTTTCAGAAATGTTTTGGAGTTTTCATTGTACAAGTCTTATACTTCCTTGTTTACATTTGTTTCTATTTTATTATTTTGATGCTATTATAAACCAGTTTGTTTCTTAATTTTCTTTTCAGATTATTCATTGCTAGTGTATAAAAATACAACTTATTTTTGTTTGTTGACCTTGTATCCTGCAACTTTGCTGAAGTTTTTAGCTGTAATAGATTTTTGTGGATTTTTAAAAATTTTTCTACATAAAAGATTGTCATCTGCGAGTAAAGACAGTTTTACTTCTTCCTTTCCAATTAGTTTGTTATTTATTTCTTTTTCTTACTTAATTACTGTAGCTAGAATTTCCAGTACAGCATTGAATGAAAGTAGCAAACGCAGGAATCGTTATTTTGTTCCTGATCTTGGGGAGAGCTCTCATTCTTTCACCATTGAGTGTGTTAGCTGTGGAGTTTTCATCAATGCCCTATGCCAGGTTGAGGGAGTTCCTTCTTTTCCTGCTTTGTTGAGTCTTTTTTGTCCTGAAAGAATCTTGGATTTTGTCAAATGATTTTTCTGCATAGTATAATCACCACTTTTTAAATTTTATATACTATATAGTTAGGAATCAGAGAAGTGTGTTATTTACAGTGATTCTTAGTAGGGAAGGTGTTTATAATCAAATTACTAAAATAATTACTTTGAGTCATCAGGATATAGAACCAGTTCAGTTCTACTGGATCCTTCTTTGCAATGATATTCTCTATAGTGGGAATTTACAAATATGTACTTACCATTACTTTTTTATTTAATTACTTTTAACATGTTTCTCATTTTAAAATAGTTTTAGCTGTATAGAAAAGTTTGTGAAGATAATACAGAGCATTCCCAGATACAGAGTGTTCCCACGTACTCCATACCCAGTTTCCCTTGTTGTTACATCTTACATTATTATGCCACATATGTAACAATTAATTAAGCAGTATTGTCACAATATTATTCACTGAAGTTCATACTTTATTTAAATCTCCTTAGATTTTCCCTGGTGTCCATCTTCTGTTGCAGCACCCCATTTGTGATAGCACATTACATCTCGTTGTCATGTCTCCTTAGGCTCCTGTAGACTTTCTTAAATGCTTTTTGCTTTTTATTACCAGGACAGTTTTGAGGATTACTGGACAGATATTTTGTCGAAGATCCCTTATTTTGTGTTTTTTTGATATTTAGACAGGTATGGATTTGGGAGAAAAAGATTGCAAACATAAAATTCCATTTTAATTATATCCTATCAAAGCTACATACTGTCAACATGATGTATCTCTATTGGCATTAATCATACTTGCTGGCTCAGGTAGCAATCATGATTTGTCAGGTGTCTATGCAGTTACTTTTTTAAGAAAATTAAGCTATTTTTAAACTCCCATTTTATAATGCCTGGGAGGTGAAGCTGGAGCATGCACTGTTACCACCATTGGTACCTAAGATAGTCTGAAGCAAGAACATTTGTGACATAGATGACAACATCAGAGAAGGGGTGGCATACAAGCCAAATTTCTGAGTAGTCTTTGAAGTCAACTATTATTCATGTTTGTTTCAGGATTAACGGTATAGAACTGTGGGCACTTCTAAGACCTTAAACATAATTTTGCAGTGGAAAAATATATCAAATTGTATCCATTCATAGTTTATGGACATTGGGGCCATCAAAAGATGCAACATCACTCTTCAGTGCTGTCAAATGGAAATAATAAGGCCTGTTGTAAGTTACCTTTCGTTGCAAGGGTTAAATAGGATAATATATAAGAGAGATTGTTCTATTAATAGACCTTTGTCAAGTGCCTACTGTGTCACATCATCCTGCAGTGCAAACAGTGGCATGTACAAAAGAGAGAAAAAACAGCTCCTGTCCTAAAATATCTGTATGAATAAAAGTCACCTGCATAATAAGTTTTGTCCTGGATGATATGAGCTAATGTTTCCAAAATACTGACCTTAGATTACTTTATGCCATTTTGGGAGTGGGAAATACTAACTTAAAATGAATATTGCTTCTCTGAGCCACATTGTTGGTGCTCAGCTGCTGCTCAGTTCTTGGGTTGTGCCAGAGACAAGCCCCAGTCTTCAGGGCACTGACAATCATGTCATCAAGATTTGCCACAGCTTCAGGTACATTATGTTCTAATAGATTTCCTTTAGACCAAAAGATATCTATAATGTCAGTAAGAGCACTGTGGAGGTTTAGTGTATTGGGCAAGGATCTCTAAAGTCAGGAGATCAATGCAGGGTTAACACGCTTTTGTGTATGTGGTTTGTGTTTGAATCAGAATTCTTCTTATGTCATTTTCTAGTTGGTTTGTCTGGCTGGATTTTTTTTTTAAGTATTATAATCTCATTCCTTAATCTTCTGCAAAAGAGATGCATCTATTGTTGTAAAGACTTTTCCTGTCATCCTCTTCATTCTATACAGTCCAGCTATCATCATTCAGTCTTGAAGGAAAACCAAACTGAGTTTATTAAAATCTGAATGATACAAATTTTAAAAAATTTTTCCCCTTAAGGTGCATACATTAACTCAAACTGTAATATAATATTGCCAAGGGTGATAGATAGGTTGCACAGTAAACATTCTATAAATTTTAGCAGGAATTATTTTTTTTATTCAGCTATAGCTTTTAATAATTTAATTTTCTATAGATAAATTTTGAAAACATGTCAGTGCATATTATACATGGAGGAGATAAACTGTGTTATTTTCTCAGAATTACCTGACAAGTAATTTATTACTGTATACAAGGCCTTAGTTTTAAAAACCCACATATAATTGTTTTATATAATTAAAATTTGTGTGTGTGTGTACTTTGAGGTAAGAACAGCTGAGCAACCAACTTTTAAAGTAATCGTTTTTTAGTTCCATTGGTCTTCAGCTTCATTTGTGAGAACTTACAACTTAGTTTAGGAACAATATCAATGTCAAAAATGGGATATTATGCTGTCATCTAAAATTAAGGAATGTGAACAGTCTCTCTGTGTTAATATGGAATGATCACCAGTATTATTATTATAAATGAACAAGGTCCAAAACAAGCACAAAAGTGTGTTACTATTTGGTTAAAACAAAGGGGTACCATGGGCACTAATGTTCTTTCTGTGCATGAACTATCTTTGGAAGATATATAGGAAGCTGGCAACATTAATTGCCCCATGGGAGAATGAGGCAGTTAGGAAAAGAAGGGAGAAGTTTGAATTTTGAACCATGTGAACGGGTTATGTGTGTTAAAAAGCCTTTTGTAATGAATAATCTAAAACAGAGTCCTGGCCAGCTTTAAGGTTTGTTAATGATTAAGTTGGTTTTAGTCATAGAGTTGATCTTGTATGCTCTGAGATATAATTCTACACAATGAATCTCTGCGTTTGTCTTTTTAGGTGGTAGAATTATTCAGCTTTAAATAATTTAGATGTTTGTTTGAGGTCTTGGTTTAAAAGTCTTTTTGGTGTTACAGAATCATGGAAGCTTAAGAGTTCAGTTGGCCCTTAAATACCAGTTACAAATTATTGATTTACTGCTTCATCTCAGCTGCACATTTGAGCACCTCCCATGGCGGCACATTGCTCTACTGCAGCCCTTGTGCAGCTCCCTTTCCCAGAAGGCTCTTTCCTATCTTGAGCCTGAACCTCTCTCCCTGGATCTTCTGCCCCTTGGAACTGACACTTCCTCTCAGGGTCATGTAGGGTCATATAGGATCAGTCTGTTTGCTTTTACTACATGATACTCTAAATATGCATATATGTATATTACCCTTTTTTTGTTGTTTTGTTTTTTTTGATTGACAGGGTCTCACTCTGTTGCCTAGGCCCAGTTATGGCTCACTGCAGCCTCGACCTCCTGGGCTCAAGTGATCTTCCTGCTTCAGCCTCTTGAGTAGCTGGAACTACAGGTGCTAAGTCTTTATAGTGCTGAGCTTCACATTCTTTTCTTCTGTGGTTCTTTAATGTCTTTAAAAGCAACTCTATTAATATTAGTTACAAAATAGTTTTAACCACCTGCCCAGAACATGTATTCTATTTCCCCCACCGTGCTGCCTTTAAAGTGGTGTAGCTAAATGAAAAAAGGAAGAAAGGAAGGAAGAGAAGAAAGTTTACGCTAAAGATTGACCAGAGAATTCTATGATATCATGTCTGTGCTGAAGGAGCCCACTATCTTTTTCAGGAAGACAGAGAGGAAATATTCATACACATGCATGTGTTCTATTCTAATAGAATGCAAGCTATTAATAAAAAGCATACTAGCAGGATACAGATCGGAGAATTACAGCAGCTGCCAGGAGTAGTCAAGGAAGACATTTTGAAAGACAGAGTTCAGCCAGGTTTTGAGAAGGACAAGTTAGATCTGTCTGTGATGGTAACATGAGATCATTTGGTTTTGTTTTGATTATAAGATGAAACTCACCATTTAAACCATTTCATTTTATTTATTTATTTTTTTGAGACGGAGTCTCACTCCATCACCCAGGCTGGAGTGCAGTGGTGCAATCTCGGCTCACTGCAACCTCCGCATCCCGGGTTCAAGCGATTTTCCTGCCTTACCCTTCCAAGTAACTGGGATTACAGGAACCACACCTGGCTAATTTTTTTATTTTTAGTAGAGACGAGTTTTCGCCATGTTGGCCAGGCTGATCTCGAACTCCTGACCCCAGGTGATCCACTCCCCTCAGTCTCCCAAAGTGCTGGAATTACAGGCATGAGCCACCCCACCCGGCCCATTTAAACCATTTTAAAGGGTATACACAATTCATTGGTTTTGTGTTTTTTGTTTTTTTGGGTTTTTTTGAAACAGAATCTCCCTCTGTCGTCAGGCTGGAGTGCAGTGGCGTGATCTCGGTTCACTGCAATCTCCACCTCCCAGGTTCAAGCGAGTTCCCTGCCTCAGCCTCCCAAGTAGCTGGGACTACAGACATGCATCACCACACCCGGCTAAATTTTTGTGTTTTAATAGAGAGGGGATTTCACCATGTTGGCCAGGATGGTCTCAATCTCCTGACCCCAGGCGATCCACCCACCTCACCCTCCCAAAGTGCTGTGATTACAGGCATTAGCCAGTGTGCCTGGCCCGTTTAAACCATTTTAAAGGGTATACAATTCATTGGGGTTTTGTTTTTGTTTTTTTTTTTTGAGATGGGGTCTCTCAGACTAGAGTGCAGTGGCACAATCTCGGCTCACTGCAATCCCACCCTCCTGGGTTCAAGCGAGTCCCCTGCTTCAGCCTCCTGAGTAGCTGGGACTACAGGTGCACACCACCACTCCCAGCTAATTTTTTGTATTTTAGTAGAGACGGGGTTTCACCATGTTGACTAGGATGGTCTCGATCTCCTGACCTTGTGATCCGCCCACCTTGGCCTCCCAAAGTGCTGAGATTACAGGAGCGTGAGCCACCACACCCAGCCAATTCATATGGGTTTTAGTGTGTTCACAACGTTATTGTGACCATTACCACTATCTAATTCCAAATGTCTGGATCATTCGGTTTTTCAATAATTCCTTACATGAATCATCTTGAAAGTGAAGCCCAAATGAATCATCTGGGCATGTCATGTCGTCTCACCCTGCCTTGGCTGCCTCATCTGTAGATTGTAGATTTGGGTTATGTGATCTCTTCATCCTCTCATCTCTGTTCTGGCTTCTGTCTTATTGTGTGCACCTCTCTCTTGATGACCTGAGCGTCTTTGAGGGAAGGGGCTGTGCCCTTTCTTGCCTATGTGTGCACATATCCATTTGGCCCAGGCCTCTCAGTGCCGTTTGCCACAGAGCTGTGTGAATATAGGGCCCCCATAAATGCTTATTAGAGAAATCAAAGGTGTGCTCAGTTCTAAGTTGAGTGCCTAGACCACAGTCAGATTTTCAAATTTTAAAAGTTCAAGTATGGGAGGCCAAGGCAGGCAGATCACCTGAGGTCAGGAGTTCAATACAAGTATGGCCAACATGGTGAAACCCTGTCTCTACAAAAATTAGCCAGGCATGATGGTGGGTGCCTGTAGTCCCAGCTACTCAGGAGGCTGAGGCGAGAGAATCCCTAGAACCCAGGAGATGGAGGTTGCAGTGAGCGGAGATCATGTCATTGCACTCCAGTCTGAGTGACAGAGTCATTGCAAGATAAGACTGGAAAGGTAGATTGAGATCATGTTGCAGAGGGCTTGAGAGTAATCTGATGGGCAAACTGCTGAGGCATTTGATATGATCCAAGTAGTGTCTTAGTGGCAGGCAGAAAGCAGAGTTGAGAGCTTAAATGTCCAGGGCAAGGTGCTCAGCCCTGTCAGCCCTGCAGGGAGGCCCAGCAGAGGAATGGATGCAAGAGAAGGGCTTCTTGAATGATGGAAAAATTTGGACTCAGCAATGGTTAGGATTTGAGGAGTAAGGAAAAGAAAGAGATCTAAAGATGGCTCTGAAGTTTTCAACCTCAGTAAGTTGGAAAATAATAGTTACGGGGAGAGGGCAGGAGAAGGATTAGACCTGAAATCAGAGACCCACCGCTTGGAGCAGCTGTACAGCCTGTGACATTCCCTAAGCTGCTGGCCTCCTGGCCACAGGAGGCATAGCCCTCCAAGGACTGGTTAGAGGTAAGAGTGGGCCTGAGTCAGGCCTATACTCAGGCATTGCTGATCTGACACAGGTCTCCTTTGGTGCTCTGCCTCACTGCTGCAGCCTCACAGCCAGCTAAGGGGTGCACAGAAGGTGGGAGGTAATGACAGGATGTCATGGGAAGTAGAGGCTGGTGTCCCAGGAGGATGGGGGTGACTCGAGAGTTAGCATCTGTACTGCAGATTAATGTCCCAGGCACAGCATCGGCCCTGCGTGGATAGGCGAAAACCATTTCATCCACCAGGATAACTAATTGAATCACACTTTCAGCCTCTTCAAGAAAATGAAAAAGTATCAGGTCAACTCCCTCAATTTTCAGTTGACATTGCAAGTAACCTCATACATTAAAAGGCTAGGTTAGGTCAAGCCCATAATATTATGAAATTATCCAGGCACCCTCTTTGGTTTATTCTTGGCCATGTTCACTTAGCCACATCTAGAATGAGATGGAGTAGAAAAACACTTGTGAGTGCCAGGACACCCATGTTCTTTTTGCCACTAAGCAGTGTGGCCCACAGCAGGCACAGTATCCACTAAGCCCTAGTCTGTCCATCTGTGAGATGAAGATGAGAGAAATTGCCACAAGACCTTCCAGCGCACTAACAGCTTTGAGTTTTTTAGCCATGTAAAGAATTAAAATAGGCCGGGCGCGGTGGCTCAAGCCT
The DNA here is from genome assembly GCF_002776525.5 of Piliocolobus tephrosceles. Taxonomy (NCBI): domain Eukaryota; kingdom Metazoa; phylum Chordata; class Mammalia; order Primates; family Cercopithecidae; genus Piliocolobus; species Piliocolobus tephrosceles. The sequence goes on from NC_045440.1 coordinate 47,100,515, forward strand.
GTAATCCCAGCACTTTGGGAGGCCGAGACGGGCGGATCACGAGGTCAGGAGATCGAGACCATCCTGGCTGACATGGTGAAACCCCGACTCTACTAAAAAAATACAAAAAACTAGCCGGGCGAGGTGGCGGGCTCCTGTAGTCCCAGCTACTCGGGAGGCTGAGGCAGGAGAATGGCATAAACCCGGGAGGCAGAGCTTGCAGTGAGCTGAGATCTGGCCACTGCACTCCAGCCTGGGTGACAGAGCGAGACTCCTTCTCAAAAAAAAAAAAAAGAATTAAAATAAAGATCATCTCTTTACCATAAGATTGCCTCCTCTTGTAAAGTAAGTCACTGAATAAGAAATGATTTACTGTTAGTAGGAATTTCTGATGTCACAAAAAAAGAAATGATTTCCCTTAAGAATTTTGAATATTTGATAAGGCATTAATTTATCTGAGATATATATTTTCATAAGAAAACCAAAGTACCCTAAGTGTGTGTATGTGTTGAAGAAATCGCTCAAGGTACTCTGTCTCTGCTTTTGAAAACTTTCTCTTCGTTCTATGTGTTATAGAACTAAATCCAAATGGGAAAAATTGGCTTTGTGCACTGACAGATCATGTGATTCCTCCCCACTCCCCGGCCCCCAGCACCCCCATCGGTGCTCGGCGAGTCCCCTGCACACTCTGTTCAGTAAACAACTTTAGAGAACCAGACCCGCCGGTTCATTCACTGAGAGCATTTGGAAAGGGCTGTCTTTGTGGAGCCTTGACGTACTGGCCGGAGTGGAATGGAGAAGTTAGCGTTTGTGTTTTCATTAGTTCTTTTTATAGCAGTGGACCAGCTGGAGCTGGTTAACATTAGCCTGGGCTGCCCAGTAGTGCACAGGTCTCTTACGCAGGATGAAGGGCTTCTGATGAAAACAGATTTTGTTACTCATGATACCACTGACTGTGTTTACATGAACTCATTCATTCTGTCATGGAATGTGATTTAGAATGGCTTCATTAAAATGCAGGAACTCCCGAGGTGCTATTCAGATCCATCCTTAAAAACAAATGAGAGATTCACAAATATAGATGGCTTTCCCTATTAAACTAGCCATCCTTCCACAGAACATGCTTCCTTAGATAATGCTTTTAAAGAAAGCTATATTTTGGCCACTCAGGATGTTTTCCCCATAGTGTTTTAAAAATTGGGTAGAGAAGGTTGTTTTTCCTCCAGTCACAGCAAGGAATCATCTTATGGGGATAGAGAATAATTTAACCAACCATTTCTGGCAAAGTTAAACAGAATTGTTCATGTTTTCATGGGTAGAACTCTGACTAAAGGCAAAAATTAACAATGTTAAGAATCAATACTTTAGGATACATTAATATAAGTTGAGCATCCCTATTCCAAAAATCCAAAATCCAAAACTGGTTGAGCACCAGCGTGAGTGGCTGAAATAGTGACACCTTTGCTTTTTGATGAGTCAGTGTACACAAACTTTGTTTCATGTATAAAATTATTTAAAATATAAATAATTTGCATAGAATTACCTTCGGCTTTCTTTACAAGGTGTATATGAAACATAAATGAATGTCATGTTTAGACATGGGTCCCATCCCTAAAATATCTTATTATGTCTGTGCAAATATTTTCAAATCTGAAAAAAAAAATCCTGTCCCAAGCAATTTAGGTAAGGGATATTCAACCTGTGTGTATCATGAATACACATATACTCACTTCTGTCTAACAAAAGGGAAATGAGAGGTAAAAAACATTGAATGGAGAATGTTGGTTTTTTGTTGTGGTTTGTTTTTGGGATTAAAGTATAAACCAAGTTAGCCAATATTCTCAAGTAGCTGAAAATCTGTAGGGCTCAGCTACTTCCTGGATCAGTCTCATTGAAAATGTATCCTCCATTTAAACTTATTTGCAAAAACGAGTTTAGGGCCTTCCTTTGAAAAGTGCTAAATGATTAAGTTGTAAAAATATAAGGACTGAGATTCTTGCTTTAAGTGTCACAGCGGCTGTTTGAAGAGATGCAGGCATCTCTCACAGTTTAGCTAGATCACTTAAGGAAAAGTTTTGTTTGAGTCTTCCTGATGCTTTCTTTTCCCCCAGAATAGGGTAGACAGTATTAGGGATTTAGTAATCATACGTGTTAGTATAGTAGTAAGGACTTAGTTGTCATCCACCTCACAGGAGATTGTTTAGTAGATTAAATGAGATAACAAAGATGAGATAGATGATGGACACCCAGTAGGTCTGGATTTGGGGGGTTTTATTTTATTTATACATAGCAGGTATTGGCAAGCATATTATTTTAGGCTTGGCAGGCCTTACTACAGTCTGAAAGCATCAGTCTGAAACACTGAAAGCAGCTGCAGAGAGTAATGTCTAGATAGATGGATGTGGCTGTTTGCCAGTAAAACTTTAGGTACAAAGGGCCAGGTGTGGTGGCTCACACCTGTAATCCCAACGCTTTGGGAGGCCGAGGCAGGTGGATCAGTTGAGGTCAGGAGTTCGAGACCAGCCTGGCTAACATAGTGAAGCCCCTTCTCTACTAAAGATACAAAAATTAGCTGGGTGTGATGGCACGAACCTATAATCCCAGCTACTCAGGAGGCTGAAGCAAGAGAACCATTGAACCCAGGAGAGGCGAAGGTTGCAGTGAGCCGAGATCGTGCTACTGCACTCCAGCCTGGGTGACAGAATGAGACTCTGTCTCAAAAAAAGAAACTTTATGTACAAAAATCAGGGACAGGCAAAATTTGGCCCACAGGCCATAATTTGCCAACCTCTGATATATATAAATAGGTAAATTTCTTTATGTCTGGTATTTCCCTTGACCTTTCTTAAAGGGATAAAAGGGAATTTTCAGCCACTGTTTTACTATAGTTCCAAGGTCCCATACTGCATATCAAAATAATACCTAAAGGTACAAATATGTGCTTAAATATTTTGAACTACATGCAGAAAAAATGTAAAATTACAGTGCTGAATGTATTCATGTGTTAATTTTTAGATAAAACAGCTTCTGTCACATGAGGTAAAATGATGTGACATTTTGAAATGTCAAGTTTTCTCACCATACTTTGTCTCAAATATGTTAAATTACAAAATAATATAGGTAGCAAATTGAATTTTTGAACCAAGATAAAGTAAAAATTAAAACCCTTATACCAGAATTTGCTGTTCACAAGTGAAAGAATGAATAATGGGGAAAACAGAAGAGCCTGAGGAGGAAAAACATGTAAACTATGATGAAAGCAATATTTAATGTAAACGCTGAAAAGAGCAGTAGAGAGGAGTGGAAAAGCATCCAGGATTTGTCATCAGAAGCTCTAAATTCCAGTGCCAGCTCTGGTTTCCACAGGTTTGTGACCTGGGGCAACTTACTTAATTGCTTTGAGCTTTAGTTTTCCCAGTATTGAGTGGACAGAATAATATACTTTATACATATTGTTTTAGAGTGTTAAAGAAATGTGTGAAGTGCTTTGACCTAGAACTTTCCATTGCTATAAATACTACTGTTTACTGTCCACGTAATAGATGCAGTTCCCTTCATCCATCCTGGGCGATCTGAAGCTGCCTTCTGAGAAGCATAGTTGGCCTTTCCAGGGCAGTAGGACTTAAGAGGACCTGTAGCTTGTCTGAGTTACCCACACATTGGCCTTGGCTGTCATCCCAGCCTTTACAGGTGTGCATAGGTCAAATGTTCTAACTCCTTACTCAGAAAATACCACATGACCTGTAGCCCCCTGTGGTCTTACCATGCACCTGTATGGCTGTTCTGACGTGCCTGGTTCTTGTTCATGTGGGATATAGACGACATCCATTTATTATGCCCTGTTGACTGAAGAAAGTAAAAGCTACAACCTGGGCAGAAGTCACAGTACCCTTGTCACACTGAATCCCAGGCCTTCTTAAAGGGCAACCTACAGACTGTGAGAGCAAGAACTCAACAACAGCCCGCAGCACCCTGAGGGAAGAGGCAGGCAGAGGCCAGGATGAGGGCCTTGGAGGGAAGGACGGAGTGAGACAGCGGTGAAGAGGCTGAGGCCCTCATCTCTGACCACTCCCAAAGTTCATGTAGGCACTGGATGATAGAAGCAGAAAATAAGCCCTTTCTCTTTCCAAGTCTCTGCCCTGCCTCAGGCAACCCAATGATCCTCTGACTCTGAAGTGGGCAGATGGGCACCCTAGACCCAAACTTGTGACTACCCCAAGGCTTTGTAACAATGGGGAAAAGAAAGATTGCAGTCTTTAGTTTAAGACTTTGCATTCTCTGTGCCCTTGGTTATAACAATAGGTTTTTAGAAAAATCTGTCTTAGGGTCAATTTACAGTTCTTCAAAGTAAGAACTGAGGCTTTATTGACAGTCAACTGGGTCTTCCCTTCTGGTGGTTGCATATGGCATGCATTAATAAATGAATTCTAAAACCACACAAATATTACTGAATATATTCAAACTAAAAAGCAACACAGAAAAGTCCTGGATTTATGAATCATCACAATAAATGTATCAGAGAAAATGGTGAAAGAGGAAATGTATGTCTCTAAAACAGATTTAGATTTTATTTATTTGGGACATATAAAAGAGGAAGGAAGAGTTGATAAAGAATTCTTATTTGACTCTTCAAAGAGTTCACTATTCACCAGAAATTCAGAGAATCAACATACAAATTATAATGGTAGTTTATTTTCTGGAAGGCCAGTGAAATACAGCTCCTTCATTTATAATGAAATTTACTGTCTAACAAACTAAGTCTTTCTAATGAGACCAACATTCAGAATTCAACCCTTACCTCGGGATGGTCTGAGAAAACCAAAAGGCTAACAGTTTTACTGCTTTAGATCAGTTAGGTGATGATAACTATGAGCATTTATAATAATATTTTAAAATTGGCCCTGCGAGGCTTGAAGACATAGAACTGAATGTACTGCCAGATATTTTTGCAGGAGTCACAGATGTAAAAGAGAATTCTGCACACGCATCCCCCTCCCCAGCACCCAAATGGAACATATTTTCAGTTAAACCCTCTGGAATGGACTATTTTTAGAGAAATGGCGGGGGGAGGGGTGGCTAGGAAACATGTTCTTCACAACCTTTTTCATTATGTACTACAAAAAATACTTACGTTTTAATTTAATCATGACACATGCTGTACTGTGGTCCACCCTACTGAAAGTGAAATACTGAATTGAACTACCCTTTCATATTCTTCTAACAAACTGCAGTTTCGCCTACTCTGAAATTTGAGAGTTAACACATGGTACCCAGGCCTGGGCTAGGCTTGGCAAAATTCAAAATACAAGCAACATTGCTCAACATCACACCCTTTCACTGCACTCACAGCCCATCTTTGTGCATAAAATAATGTGACAGCCTGGTTCATTAGTATTTTTCATGTAATTTTAAATGATAACATCAATATAGTGCCATTATAGGTTTCAAAATTTGCAAAAATAGAAATACTATTCTAATTCTGCTTCCTGTATAATTATTTTGCATATTATCTTCTAGTCTGTTTTATAATATTTATTTTAAATTGAAATCATAAAACATTTTTTTGTTCTTAGCCAAAGAGTGTCGGCAAACTCTTATGGTCCTCATTCCCAGTGCACAGCATTTCAGTTACATACTCAGGGGAAAAGAAGGCAGCTTGGTTGAGAAACTGTGAGATCCCAAGTGCCTGGTTCTTGTCTTTTGTTTAGTCTTGTTTTTTTGTCTTTTGTTTTTTTTGAGGAACTAATGAATAAAGCACACAAAATCTCCAGTAGCTGGCCTTTCAGGGGCATGCTGCACAGCAGTTCTGGAGAGGACGGTATCTCCAAGGGTGGGTGAGTTCCCCCACTGCTCAGAAGAAACAGCCAAGGGGCCTGCAGCAGAAGCTTCCAGGCTGAGCTGGAATTTGAAATCAGGTCTGTCTGCCTCTGCGCCTTAAAGCCAACAAGGGCATGAGGCAATTTGCCTCTATAAATGTAGCATCCAACTTATTTCACATTCTATGCTCAGTAGAACAGTGACCATTTAGAAACACTGGTAACAGCATAAAAAGAATTATTCTCATTCACTCTAATGGAAACTACCACTAGTACAGAGTTGAAAAATACAAGTAATACTTTCATTTGAGGGATGAGCATTTATCTGTCAGCTTAACTTGTGAGAAACCTGGCTGTCATGATAAGTGTCTGTGATCAGGAGTTAGGCAAATTAATATTATTTGCATATTATTGTATAAACAAAAAGCCAGTCATCTGAGACTCTGATGAAGGAAAGAAGTCAGTGGAAGTGTCTTCTTGTCACCTCCTGCATTTGTTGACTGTGTGGGTAACCAGGAAAGGACTACAGTCTTCTGCATAGGAGGGGGATGGCAACAGAAGCAACAGGGCCATGAACCAAGGAGAATTCTCACCTGATGCTGTTGGGCCTCCAGGCCATGCCACCTGATGCATACAAAGGATATGGAAAGATTTAGGTTTTTTCTTTTTGAAGACTGGATATGGAAATGATTGGGGAAAAAAAAAAAAAAACCGGCATGGTAGCTTTGGGAGGCCAGGACAAGAGGATTGCCTGAGGTAAGGAGTTCAAGACCAACATGGGCAACCTGGGCAGACACTCAGGAAGTGGGGGTGGGAGATACTGTTTACTGACTGCATTCCTCATCACCCTCAGTTAATGTTTATTAGGTGTATTCAAAGTACAGGGCAGTATTACCACTTGAAAACAGCATAATGAACTTAATAAGTTAAAAATAACCTTGAAGCTGAGTGTGGTGGCTCTTGCCTGTAATCCCAGCACTTTGGGAGGCTCAGGTGGGCAGATTGCTTGAGCCCAGGAGTTCAGAACCAGCCTGGGCAACATGGCACAACCTGATCTCTACCAAAAATACAAAAAATTGTCTGAGCATGGTGGTGCATGCCTGTAGTCCCAGCTATTCTGGATGCTGAGGTGGTTGGATGGATTGAGCCCAGGAGATTGAGGCTGCAGTTAGCCAAGATCGTGCCACTGCAACCCAGCCTGAGTGACAGGGTAAGACCCTGTCTCAAAAAAAAAAAAAAAGAATAACCGTGAGTCCTGTCTAGTTAGATCCTGAATGCAACTTTAAAAACAATGAGCCGGGCATGCTGGCTCACGCCTGTAATCTCAGCACTTTGGGAGGGCAAGGTCGGTGGATCACGAGGTCAGGAGTTCAAGACCAGCCTAGACAAGATGGTGAAACCTTGTCTCTACTAAAAATACAAAAATTGGCCGGGCATGGTGGTGGGTGCCTGTAAATCCCAGCTACTTAGGAGGCTGAGGCATAGAATGGCCTGAACCCGGGAGGCAGAGGTTGTGGTGAGCCAAGATCATGCCACTACACTATAGCCTGGGCAACAGAGCAAGAATCCATCTCAAAAAACAACTTTTCCAAATACAAAAATGAGAAAGGAAACTCAATATTCTGACTCACTGAATTCCTCTAGTGGAAAACCTCCACTCTTTAGAGACCCTGAAATTAGTAAGGGTGTTCATTAAAGCCATTGTGTTTTTGTAGCATCATGCACTGCACTGCCCAAGAGCCAGAGGACACCCTGCTCACCTGGCCCAGGCCTGGCTGTGGTACCTCTGCCCACCATGGCTGAGTGGGAAGGCGAGCTGTCATTGAAGCAGTGTAACCTATTCCCCTGGCTCAGAGCCTGTACCCCACCATCCTCTCACGCCTGGGCCAGGCAACCTTTGCTGACTTAGTTTCCACAGAAACTTTTCTGCTTTGTAGTGTACTGCCTCCACAGAAATGAATGGAGAATTGAACAGCTGGAGAAAGTTTTTCACCATCCAGATTTCACCAGTGCATCTCATATATCTGGCTGTAATGATTGATGACCTGGCCCCAGTAAAGTATTTGTATGATCAAGTAACACTTTTCTTGAGAGTGGAGTCCTAAAATTTGCTGTGTTGTCAGTTAAAAAGAACTGTGGGTTGGGGGAAAGGGAGATGGTTAATGGGTCCAAAGATACAAAGATATAGTTAAACAGGCTGAGTGCAGTGGCTCACACCTATAATGACAGCACTTTGGGAGGCCGCCAACATGGTGAAACCCTGTCTCTACTAAAAAAAAAAAAAAAAAAAAAAAAAAAAAAGAAAAATTAGCTGGACATGGTGGCATCTGCCTATAATCCCAGCTACTTGGGAAGCTGAGGCCCAAGAATCACTTGAACCTGGGAGGTGGAGGTTGCAGTAAGCCTAGATCACACCACTGCACTCCAGCCTGGGTGACAGAGTGACTCTGTCTTAAAAATAAATAAATAAAATAACTAAAAGATTAGATAGGCTTGTTTGTAACACAATGAAAGGATAAATGCTTGAGATGATGGATATCCCATCTACCCTGATGTGACTATTAAGTGTTGTATGCCTGTATCAAAATATCCCTTGTACCCCCATAAATATATACACCTTCTATGTACCCTCAAAATTTTAAAAAATAAACTGTGGAAGAACTATAACCAAGCATCAAAAAACAGATTGCCGTGGCCAGGCGCAGTGGCACCTGTAGTCCCATCTATCAGGAGGCTGAGGTCAGAGAATCACTTGAAGCAATTGTTTGAGTCTGTGGTACCCTATGATCGTGCCTATGAATAGGCAATGTACTCCAGCTTGGGCAACATAGCAAGACCCTGTCTCTAAAAAAATAAAAAAAGAACAGATTACCCTAAGAAGAGGATATATGGGTGAAGGTGCTTCTGAACTCTGGGAGGAAGGAGAAAGCTGGCATGCTTACCTGCTTCCCAGTGGGTGAAAATTGGGCAGACATACATGTTGGCTTTTTGTGTGGCCTTGGATAAGGAAACCCACCCACAAAGGTAACTATTTCCTTATATGTAGAGAACTTTAGTCAGAAAAGCTTTGCAGTAATTTGTGAATGCTGTACAGGCATGGCTCACTTTATTATGCTTCACTTTACTGTACTTTGCAGATAGAGCATTTTTTTTACTACTTGAGGGTTTGTGGCAACCCTGCATCAAGCAGTTATATCAGTGTAATTTTTCCAACAGCATGTGTTCACCTCATGTCTCTATCACATTTTGGTAATTCTTATAATATTTCAAATTCCTTCATTATTATTATCTGTTATGATGATCTGTGATCAGTGATCTTTTATGCTGCTATTGTAATTGTTGCAGGACACCACCAACCACACCTATATTGGATGCCAAATTTAATCAGCAAATGTGTGTGTTCTGACTCCTCTACCAACTGGATGTTCCTCCATCTCTCTCCCTCTTTTGTAGACTCCCTATTTCCTGAGACACAACAATATTGAAATTAGACAAGTCAGTAAGCCTCCAGTGGCCTCGAAATAAAAAACTGGAAGTGATTAAGCTTAGTGGGGAAGGCATGTCAAAAGCCAAGACAGAACAAAAGCTGACCTTTGCATTAAACAGCCAAGTTGTCCAGGCACGGTGGCTTATGCCTGTAATCCCAGCACTTTGGGAGGCTGAGGCGGGCAGATAACGAGATCAGGAGATCAAGACCATCTTGGCTAACACGGTGAAACCCCATCTCTACTGAAAAATACACAAAATTAGCCAGGCGTTGTGGCGGGCACTTGTAGTCCCAGCTACTCAGGAGACTGAGGCAGGAGAATAGCGTGAACCCAGGAGGTGGAGTTTGCAGTGAGCCGAGATCGCGCCACTGCACTCCAGACTGGGCAACAGATCAAGACTCCGTCTCAAAAAGAATAAAATAAGCAGTTAGCCAGGTTGTGACTGCAAAGCAAAAGTTCTTGAAATTAAGTGCTTCTCCAGTGAATGTATAAATGATAAGAAAGCAAAATAGGTCTATTGCTAATATGAAAAAAGGTTTAGTGGTCTGGATAGAAGATCAAACCAGCTACAACATTCCCTTAAGCCAAAGCCTAATCCAGAGCAAGATCCTAACTCTCTTCAATTCTATGAAGGCTAAGAGAGGTAAGGATGCTTTAGAAGAAAAGTATGAAGCCAGCAGAAGTTGGTTCATGAGGTTTAAGGAAAGAAGCCATCTCCATAACATAAAAGTGCAGAGTGAAGCAGCAAGTGCTGATAGAGAAGCAGCAACAAGTTACCCAGAAGACCTACCTAAGATACTTGATGAAGATAGCCGCACTCAACAAAAGATTTTCAATGCAGATAAAACAGCCTTCTGTTGGAGAAAGATGGCATCTAGAACTTGCATAGCTAGAGAGGAGAAGTCAATACCTGGCATCAAAGCTTCAAAGGATAGGCTGACTCTTTTCTTAGAAGCTAATGTAGCTGGTGACTTTAAGTTGAAGCAAATACCCATTTACCATTCCAGAAATCCTACTGACCTTAAGAATTATGTTAAATCGGGCTGGGCATAGATGGTTCGTGCCTGTAATCCCAGAACTTTGGGAGGCTGAGGTAGGAGAATGCCATGAGGCCAGGAGTTCAAGAGCAGCCTGGGTCACATAGTGAGACCCCATCTCTACAAAAAAATTTTAAAGCTAGCCAAGTATCATGTTGTGTACCTGTAGCCTCAGCTACTGAGAAAGCTAAGTTGAGGGGATCACTTCAGCCCATGAGTTCGAGTCAGTGAGCTGTGATTGTGCCACTGCACACCAGCCTGAGCGACAGAGTGAGACCCTGTCTCTAAAGAAAAACAATAATGATAATAATGTTAAATCTACTCAGCCTGTGCTCTATAAATGGAAGAACAAAACCTAGATGCCCTCACACCTTTTCACAGCATGGTTTACTGAATATTTTAAGCCCACTGTTGAGACCTACTGTTCAGAAAGGAAAAAAAAAAAAAGATTCCTTTCAAAGTGTTACTGCTCACTGACAATGTACGTGGTCACTCAAGAGCTTTGATGGAGATGTGCAGGGAGATGAATATTGTTTTCATGCCTGCTAACACAATATTCATTCTGCAGCCCATGGATAAAGGAGTAATTGAAGAAATGTATTTCGTAAGGCTATAACTGCTGTATACAAGGATTCCTCTGATGGATCTGGACAGAGTAAATTGAAAACCTTTCAGAAAGAATTCACCATTCTAGATGCCATTAGAAACAGTCATTGCAAACATAAAAAAGAACAAAATTGTGTCCTTTGCAGCAATGTGGATGCACCTGAACGCCATTATCCTAAACAAATTAATGCAGAAACATAAAACCAAACACTACATATTCTCACTTATAAGTTGGAGTTAACATTGTGTACACGCAGACACAAAGAGAACAATAAACTCTGGGGATTCCAAAAGTGGGGAAGCAACCACAGAGGGAAGGCTTGAAAAACTACCTATCAGATAGTATATTCATTGCTTGGGTGATGGGATCATTAGAAGCCCAAACTTCAGCATCACGCAATATACCCATGTAACAAACCTGCATATATACCCCCTAAATTTAAAATTTTAAAAAGCCATGTTTATGATTAATGGGAAAAGGTCAAAATCTCAATAGGAGTTTGCAAGTTGATTCCAACTTTCATGAATGACTTTGAGGGGTTCTGGACTTCAGAACTTCCTCAGTGGAGGAAGGAACTGAATATGTGGTAGAATAGCAAGAAAATTAGAATTAGAAGTGGAGCCTGAAGATGTGACTGAATTGCTGCAATCTCATGATAAAATTTGAATGGGATGAAGAGTTACTTCTTATGGATGAGCAAAAAAAGTATTTTATTCAGATGGAATCTACTCCTGGTGAAAAGTCTGTGAACACTGTTAAAATTACAATAAAGGATTTAGGATATTACATAGACATGGGTGATAAAGCAGAGGCAGGGTTGGAGAGGATTGACTCCCATTTTGAAAGAAGTTCTACTGTGGTTAAAATGCTGTCAAACAGTATCACATGCTGTAGAAAAATCTTTCATGAAAGAGAGTTAGTCATCTCAGCAAACATCATTATCTTTTTGTTGTTTTTTTGTTTTTGCTTTTTGTTTTTGTTTTTATTTGAGACAGAGTGTTGCTCTGTCGCCCAGGCTGGAGTGCAGTGGCGCCTTTTTGGCTCACTGCAAGCTCCGCCTCCTGGGTTCATGCCATTCTCCTCCCTCAGCCTCCCAAGTAATTGGGAGTACAGGCGCCCACCACCACACCTGGCTACTTTTTTGTATTTTTAGTAGAGATGGGGTTTCACTGTGTTAGCCAGGATGGTCTCGATCTCCTGACCTCATTATCCACCCACCTCAGCCTCCCAAAGTGCTGGGATTACAGGCATGAGCCACTGCACCTGGCCCATTGTTGTCTTATTTTAAGAAAATGCCACCACCACCTCAGTCTTAAGCAACCACCACCCTGACCAGTCAGCAGCCATCAACATTGAGGCAAGACCCTTTATGAGTAAAAAGATTACAAATCACTGAAGGCTCAGATGGTCATGAGCATTTTTTAGCAGTAAAGTGTTTTCTTATTGTCTGTACTCTTTGAGACATGTTATTGCACACTTAGTAGACTATAGTATAGTGTAAACGTAACTTTTATATACACTGGGAAACCAAAAAATGTGTGTGACTTGCCTTATTGTGATACTTGCTTTATTGCAGTGGTCTGGAACCAAACACGCAGTATCTCTAAGGTATGCCTGTACTAAGAAATGAGATAGTTGGTTGACAAGGTGGCTTATACCTGTAATCCCAGCACTTTGGGAGGCCAAGGCTGGAGGATCACTTGAGCCCAGGAGTTCAAGACCAGACTGGGCTACATAGTGAGACCACATCTCTAAGAAAAAAATACTACTTGAGAGGCTGAGGTGGAAGGATCACTTGAGCCTGGAAGTTCAGTGCTGCAGCGAGCCTTGATCATACCACTGCACTCCAGCCTAAGCAACAGAGCAAGACCCTGTCTCAAAAAAAAAAAGAGAGAGAGAGAGAGAAAGAGATTGTCTAAAATTGCAGCTATTTGGAAACATTTACTAGTGACAGTACAGTAAGATAATCATGCCTGTCATGAGAGTACTGTTCCTTCTGAGGGTATTGATTACCAAATCTCAACCAGGGGCCTCCGCAGGAGGGTGAGGGATGCTGGAATTGACAGACATTTACCTTTGTCGACATAGACTCAAATAGTATGTCCAACACAAATATATTCTACTTTTGGAAAGCACGTAGATGTGATTTTTTAATTAACTAAAGTACTTTATTCACATTTCCTTAGTGTTTACCTAGTGTTACCTAATTCTGCTCCAGGATCCCATTCAGGACACCACATTATACTCAGTTGCCATGTCTCCTCAGACTCCTCTTGGCTGTTACAACTTTTGAGGCTTCTCTATGACTTTAACAGTTTTGAGGAGTGTTTGGTATTTTGTAGAATCTCCTTAACTGTGCTGGGTGCAGTGGCTTATGCCTGCAATCCCAGCACTTTGGGAGGCCAAGGCGGACAGATTACTTGAGGCCCAGAGTTCAAGACCAGCCTGGCCAACATGGTGAAATCCCTTCTCTACTAAAAATACAAAAATTAGCCAGGTGTGGTGGCACACACCTGTAGTCCCAGTTACTCAGGAGGCTGAGGTGCAAGAATTGCTTAAACCCAGGAGGCAGAGGTTGCCATGAGCCGAGATGGTGCCACTGCACTCCAGCCTGGGCGACAGAGCAAGACTTTTTCTCAAAAAAGAAAGAAACCTCCTTAACTGGAATTTGTCTGATGTATTACATATGATGAGATTGGAGTTATGTGAGTTATGTGTTCTTAGGAGGAAGACCACAGGATAAAGTACAGTTTTCATCATGTCATATCCAGTGTACACACTGTCAACACGAGTTCTTGCTGTTGATGCTTTCCTTGATCACCTGGCTGAGGTAGTACTTGTCAGGTTCCTGCACTATGAAGTTACTGTACTTTTTCCTCCTTTCCATCCTGAAGTCTTTGGAAGGAAGCCATCATACACAATGTACATCTGAGGAACAGAGAGCTCTGATCCCTTTCTATGATGGTGGAGCCGTTATTTGGAATTCCTCTGCATGTGAGATTTGTCTCTTCTCTCCTTTTTTTGTTCAATTATTTATATCACTATGGACTTGTGCATATTTATTTTATACTTTGAGTTGTAATCCAATACTATTTTATTTTTTTGCTCAGATTGTTCCAGTTTTTTTTCCCTTGGAGTTATTTCAGTTGATGTCTATATCCCTTTGTTATACTCCCATAATTTTGAGTGTTCTGTTTTGTTTTGTTTTGAGTACTTCTTTACTCTCTGGCACTATAAGATGTTCTAGGCTCATCTTGTATATTTTCTGTGCTCATCCCGGAATCAGCCATTTTTCCAAGGAGACCTGGCTCCCTTTTTTCAAGAATGGTATTAGACACCAAGAGGTACAAGAAGATGAAGGAAATACAAGTGCTATTTATTTATTATTTTAAAAAGAGACGGGATCTCACTGTTGCCCAGGCTGGTCTCAAACTCCTGAACTCAAGAGATTCTCTTCCCTCAGCCTCCCAAAGTGCTGGAATTACAGGTGTGAGCCACCATACCCAGCCCAAATGCATTTTAAACCATAGAGTTGATACTAGCATTGGTAGTCATGGCCAAATAGAGGCTTTAGAAGTATGAATGCTCTGTTGTGGAATGTTTGATATGTAACTCTTGCTACTGGGAGAGCTTCTGTAGCCCCAGGACAAGGTCCTTTTCTCAAAACTGTTCTATACATAGATTTCAGTTGTTTACTAATTTGCTATTTCTTTCCTGTTGCTCATTTTTCAGTATCACTGGTATCCTATCTCCACAGACAATACTTTTATCATTTACTGCCTTCATGAAGTATTTCTGGATGAGATAGTGTGAGGACTTCTGTCATTCTCAGTAACTCCCTGTGCCATTCCAAATCCCTGATGGGCCTCACTCTTCCTTTATCTCCTCTCCAGGCTTCTTAACTACATGCCAGCATTATCACATAATCTAAATCATTTCAGGATATCATCTGCATGAACGGTTCCTATTCAAAATAAGGCTCTCTGAATGATTTACCATTCTTTTTATGAGTCTCTGGTGCCTAGATACCATGGTTTCTATAATCAGTGATGATGGTATTGAAAGAATGTGCATTCTCAAATACTTCTTAAAATATTGTTTGGCTAGATAGGAACTAGGTATTTTAACTACCAATTGTCAAATAGTAAAAGCTTTCTTTTAGCCTCAGAATTTCTGTTTTTATAAAAGTTTGGTATGCTAGCTAAGGAATGTTCTAGTTATAGCTGTCTTTGGTAAAATGACACTAACAGTACTTGGGAGGGAAGGTGGAATCATCCATGTGTACTCCTTTGTTGTATGTGTGACTCCCATGGAGAAGTTCTGTAGTTCTTCACACATTATAAAAAATGTTTTGTTGCATAAGTCATAACAATGAATATATATTAAAATACCTCAGTGCAGCACATTAATTAAGTCTGCTCTCTAGGGATTTCTCGACTAGGTAAGTGAAATGGTTCACTCCTTATTTCACTTGTCTCTCAGAGAGATACATTATTTCTTGATAAAAATGGACACCAAATTCTTGGATTTGTTCATGATTTTGTTTTTGACTTTTACGTTGTAGTTGTTGATTTATCTAGGGAAGAGTGTCTGGCCTTCCTTTACCCTATAACTTCACTTCCACATATCAAATGTTGGATGTGAAATTGTCATATTCGACTACATATTGAATGTGTCAGGCTCAGTGACGAATCTTTACTATCCAACTTAAACAGGAGATTTATTGGCCAGGTGAGGTGGTTCACGCCTGTTATCCCAGCACTTTGGGAGGCTGAGACGGGTGGGTCACTTGAAGTCAGGAGTTCAAGACCAGCCAGGCCAACATGGTGAAACCCCTTTCTACTAAAAATACAAAAATTAGCTGGGCTTACTGTTGCACACCTGTAGTCCTAGCTACTCGGGAGGCTGAGGCAGGAGAATCATTTGAACCCGGGAGGCAGAGGTTGCAGTGAACCAAGATCGCACCATTGCACTCCAGCCTGGGTGACCAAAAAAAAAAAAAGAGAGATTTATTAATGGATTTTAAGTGACTTTTAAGCAACACTGCTGTGGAAGTTGCTGCCTCTTCTATTAGTACAACCAGAAATATGGCAAGTCAGCTCACCTGCATCCTCAGAGCCACAGCCGACAGAAGGGAACTGCATGACCCCCGAAGCTGTTGCCTTCCAGCTTTCGAACCACTTAGTGTGGGCTGCAAGCTGAATCAACACACTAGATGCCCCATTCCTGCCATTTAATGCTGCAGAGCTCTTGGCCAACACCCTGAGATCTTTTGTTAATGTTATGCCTGCTGGCAGAAGTAGCACAGTTAGGCCCTCTGCTCTGATTGACAGGTCCCAAGTCACAGGGGAACCTGAGATGGGTAGAGTATGCTGTCTGGCCTCTGGAGTTAGGAAGGCCCATAGAAGACGATTGGACTCCTTCGTATCCACCAAAAGAGTTAGAAAGAACTCTTAGGAAGAGAGAAGTAAAAACATATGAACAAAGCAGAGAATAACAACAAAGTCCCACAGTCCTAAAATTTCATTTTAGAATGCCATTAGCTGTAGAATGTAGCATATAAAAAGATAGAGGGTGGCGTGAGGAAAAAATGTTTTGTCCTTTAACTTAATGTTCTGCCTTTTTAAAAGAATTCAAAGTCCAATTATTTTTATATGTATTACTTGGGAATAAGTATTAAAAGTGTAAAATGTTATGCTATGCACTACAACCATTGAACTATGATTTTTTGTTTGTTTTTTGTTGTTGTTGTTTTTGAGACAGAGCCTTGCTCTTTTCCCCAGGCTGGAGTGCAGTGGCGTAATCTTGGCTCTCTGCAACCTCCACCTCCAGGGTTCAAGCAGTTCTCCTGCCTCAGCCTCCCAAGTAGCTGGAACTACAGGTACACACTGCCACACCCAGCTTTTTTGTGTGTGTGTGTGTGTGTTTTAGTAGAGACAGAGTTTCACTGTGTTGCCTAGGCTGGTCTCGAACTCCTCAGCTCAGGCAGTCTGCCCACCTCGGCCTCCCAAAGCGCTAGGATTACAGGCGTGAGCCACCACGCTCGGCTGAGCTGTGATTTTTAAAAGGAAATTTTTAATTAGATGCTGAAAAAGGGTATGCATATTTGAGGTACACTTTAAAATGTTTTTAAATAAGCAAATCTTAATGCAAATAGATACTGCAAACACTAAGAAAGTAAATAAATAAGATTAGTTAATTTTTAAGTTCATTTTATTTAGAGACAAGATCTCACTGTCACACAGACTGGAGTGCAGTGACATAATCGTAACTTATGGCACCCTCCAACCCCTGTCCTCAAGCCATACTCTAGCCTTGGCCTCCCAAAGCCCTGGTGATACAGATGTGAGCCACTGTGCCCAGCCAGACTCATCAATTTTGACTTTTCTCTGTACTACTTTCTGTATCCAAGCATGAACTTGTGTTATTTTTGAATATTTTTTATTTCTGTGATACAAGATTTGTTATTCATTCCTGCTCTATATCTCAAGCAAGATTCAATTCGATGCATTTACTTGAGTGCCTACTGTAGATGAGACGTTTTAAAACAGTATTGCCATTACAAATTATGTTTAATGATAGTGGGTAGTAAGTACTTACAGTAATAATGCTAAGCTTTAACAGTTCTTGAAACTTAATTAAAGGTGGTGGTACTAACACAAGCATGAAGGAATGCCACATGTGACTGGAGTGCTGCTGGGCTCCCCTGCAGCCTCAAGGGAGGAGGATGAACACTCAAGGGATAGACCAACTGAAGCAAGGAAACTTGGCTACATACTGCCTGACACAGAAGCCCAGCTGACTGCTGCATCTTACCCAGCCCTCCATGCATAAGAACTGGTTGAGACAACATTGAATTCCCTAAACTTCTGGGTGCTCAGTGGTGAACTGAGCAGAGGGAAGAAAGCCAGCACTCTGGGAAGGTACGCTTCACCTGCTTACATCCTGATAGAGACTAACAGTGGCAACAGAGCTGTGCAGAGCCTCGGGCCCTGGCATGGTATTCCAGCCAGAGTGGGCTCTGCCATGTGTGGGAGCAGCCCTGGCATTCAAGGATTTGCATTGAAGGCCTTGGTTGAGGATGCTGTGAAGGTGGACACTGTGTATACGGAGCAGGGACTTTGTGGGTCAAGAATTCGACATGTGGCCGGGCGCAGTGGCTTACACCTGTAATCCCAGCACTTTGGGAGGCCAAGGCAGGCGGATCACGAAGTCAGGAGATCGAAACCATCCTGGCTAACATAGTAAAACTAAACTAAAAATACAAAAAATTAGCTGGGCCTGGTGGTGGGCGCCTGTAGTCCCAGCTACTCAGGAGGCTGAGGCAAGAGAATGGCGTGAACCTGGGAGGCAGAGGTTGCAGTGAGCCAAGATCACGCCACTGCACTCCAGCCTGGGCGACAGAGCAAGACTCCGTCTCAAAAAAAAAAAAAAAAGAATTCGACATGTGCTTGCTATGTGAGGCCAGTGAGTGAACCCGCACTCTGAGGCCCAGGATTTATAGGTCAGGACAGCCCCGCTGACTTCTTTGGCACCTGTCATAAACTCTTTTAAAGTGTTAATGTTTTTCGTATTCAAAAAAGCTCACCAATAAAAGAGGAAACTTTAGGGAAGGTTGAAAAGCAACTCTGGGCTGGCCACAGTGGCTTATCCCTTTAATCCCAGCACTTTGGGAGGAAGGAGGATTGTTTGAAGCCAGGAGTTTGAGACCAGCCTGGGCAACAAAGCGAGACCCCGTCTCTACTAAAAATTTAAAAATTAGCTGGGCATGATGGCAGCTGTAGTCTTAGCTACTTGAGAGGCTGAGGCAAGAGGATCGTTTGAGGCCAGGAGCTCAAGGCTGCAGTGAGCCATGATGGCAACAGAGTGAGACCCTGTGTCTAAATAAATAAAGGGGAAAAAAAATAGGATTTGATAGAAGGCAGGAACATGTACAGATATTGCAATATTTTTCAAATTTGGGAAATTATAAAGATCTTAATCATACATATGGATTCTAGCATATGGACTCTTATGGATTGAATCAGGATTATTTTAATTGATTCTACTTTATTCTACTGCATTGAAAATCATTGTTAGTATATTTAGTCTTCTCAGCTAACTTCTTATACCTAGATAACTGTCGAGGTTTATAAAGGCCTTAAAACATGAATAATACCTACACAACTGTGGGATGCTTTTTTTTTTTTAACTGAATGTATTTTAAGTCAAATTCAGTCCATATCTAAAGTCTGAATATTGTAATATTCAGATGATTAATAGGTATAATTCTTTACCGTCTAGTCTGCATTCTGTAGTATTTACCATACTTCTATAACTGCAACTTCTATTTGATTTCTTTTAATTTTTTATTTGTTTGTTTTGAGACAGTCTTCCTCTCTTACCCAGGCTGGAGTACAGTGGTGCAATCACAGCTCACTGCAGCCTTAGTCTCCCATGCTCAAGCAATCCTCCCACCTCAGCCTCCAGAGTAGCTGGGACTGAAGTCACACATCACCACACCTGGTTAGTGTTGTTGTTGTTGTTTTCTAGAGATGGGGTTTCATCATCTTGCCCAGCCTGATCTCAAACTCCTAGGCTCAAGTGATCCTCCCACCTTGACCTCCCAAAGTGCTGGGATTACAGGCATGAGCCACTGTGCCTGACTGCAACTTCTGTTTTAGAGAAAGCTGCAACTCAATAGTTAGTGGAATATTTCCTATGTATATTATATACACAAAAAAGCATTTGCCATAAAAAACCTAAACTGTGTATTCAAAAGCTTTAATATGAACACTATTATTCAAAATGGAAAGACTTTCATTCCTGCCCTCATGAAATAGAAATTCAGCTATATTTGATCATGACTGTAGAATATTACTAGAGATTGGGTCTTTTTATGTTACGTTTTGTTCTACTAGATACACCTTTTTGAGGTCATTCATATAGTTAGTGACATGTAAATGCTTTTTAACTACACACTGTTTAAACAGTGTCAACAGAGGCATAGGGTGTGGTGTTCACATTTCTGGAACCTATGGGCTGTACCCTCAGTCTGTCCTGGAACCTCTGCATTCCACCCTCGGTCTGTCCTGGCTGCTGTGAAGATGGAGTGCTGGTGGCTGGTCCTTAGCAGTCACTCCACCTCACACCCAAGCTTAGCCACATGGCCAAGGCAGTCCTGTGGTGTTTATCAAGGAAGAAGGGCCCTGGGGATTGCAGGCTCCACTGTTTGCCTCCCTAGGCATCCCCTTACTTACATACCTGGCAGGGAGGGTTAGGTAGGACAGCCAAGCACTGCATAAATCTGAATGGAAGCTGATGTCAGGTCTCTCTCCTTCTTAGCTGTGCCCCACTATCACGCAAGGTGTTTCATGTGGCACATTCTGTGATGATGAGGTAACCGTGTTACCTTCATTTACTGAGTGCTTGCTAGGCATCACAAAATTATGGAGCACCTCCTCGTGTTGGGTTTAGGAATATAGAGCAATGAACAAAACAGACAAGGGGCTAGCTCTCCAGAATAAAGTAAATAAGATCATTTTCAATTGGTTTGTAGCCAGGTAACCTTGGACAGATTACCTTATGCTTTGCTTTTCTCATTTGTAAAATGGAGGTTATGATGGTATCTCCTTATGTGATTGATATATTAATGAGATAATAGTCACAAAACACTTAGAACAGGTCCTGGTACATGGTAAATGCTAAGTGCTCAAAAAGCACTCCCGATTATTATGAGACATAACACTGTGTGCCATGATATGGAGTAACCTGGGTAGGAGCATCAAGGTCACCTTGGAATGAGCAGTGAGGGGAAGCTGAGGAGGGAGAGCTTCAAGGTGAAACCTAACAGATGAAGTGGAGTCAGCCATGAAAAGCTCCAGGAGACACACTTTCCACCCAAAGACACCAGCTATTGCAAAGAAAAGGATGGACTTGGTGTGTTCTAGGAGCAGAGGAGAGGCCAGTGTACCTGGGATGTAGAGAACCCAGGGGCTGAGACAGATGCTTAGCACAGAGAAGAGCCAGGTGCCAGAAGTTCAGACTTCGTTCCAAGGACAGTGAGAAGGCTTTAAGGTTTTCAGCATGAGATACATGTGATCCAATCTGTGCTTTGAAAAGATCACTTCAGCTGCTCCAGATCAAATGGAATGTGGAGGTACAAGAGTAGGAACAGGAAACAAGTTAGGCCATTTGAAAAATCCAACCAGGTCAGACTGACGACCTGGACCAGAGTGCTTATGGTGAAAAGCGAAAGGTTCAGGGTCTGTTTTAGAGATACGGTTTACAGTACCAGCTAAAAATTGGATGTGGGATGATAGGAAGTGGGGTCTCAAGGATGACTGTGAAGTTGTTGGACTGGTGGTGGTGTGGTGGTTATTGAGGTGAGGGGTAACTGGGGGAGGCCAGAGTTCTAGTGATGGCCTTGTTGACGTGGAGAGCTGTAAGACTCCAAGCTGAAGAAGTCGAATTGGATATGCGCTTACCATGGAGGAGAGAGGTAAGCACATGACGGCCAGGCACTGGACCCAGGAAGGAATTATCTTCTCTAGTCTTTATAGAAACACCGTAAGATAAATAACATCTAGCTATGGGAAACAAATTAATGAAAGCCACTTTCTAAGGTTAATTTTAAGTTAAAGGATTTTTTTCACCTTAATGTAGTAGATAGACCAGTGGAATAGAGAGTCCCAAATATATACAGGAATTTAGTTAATACATACATACATTTCAAATCAATAGGGAAAGATGAACCATTCAATAAATGGGTAAGGACAATAGGTTAGCCATCTGGAAAAAGAAATGAATTGGATTTATAGTTTAATCTTACACCAAGATAGATTCCAAATGAATCAAAGATTCAAACATAAAAACTGAAATTGTAAAAGTTCTAGAAGAAATAGTGGGAGAAGTATCTTGAGGTGGAAGTTTTTTCTGTGATTCAGCATCCCTGGATCCAAAAGAAAATATTAATTAAGCCCACATGACAAAATTAAAAGTTAAATGGCAAATCAAGAATATGTATGTATAATTTGTATTACAAAGAGCCACTCTTTCTAGTACATGAGATACTCATAGAAATTAGTAGGGAAGACTGACAACTCAGTATAAAAATGGGCAAAGGTTATGAATACACAGTTCATAAAAGGAAAATATGCTCTATGTCTCATGATTTTTAAAAAATGAATTAAAATAACACTATTATTTTTCCCCTACCAATTTTGCAGAAATCTAAAATTTTAGTAACTTTCATTTGGTGAGGCTGAGGGGCAATAAACACTTTTCGTTTGGTGGAGGGAGAGTACATTTTCACCACTCCAGAGAGAGCACCTTGGCATGTGTATATACAGATGTGTGTGTGTGAATTTTAAACAGGTCAGCTCTTCGACCCAGCACTTCTTCTTCTTGGAATTTATTCAACAGATATACTTGTGTATATATGAAATACAAGCTTATTCCTTGCCCCATTCTTTGTGATAGCAAGTGGAAATGGCCTAAAGGTCAGCATTAGGAAATTAAAAATTATGGCACATGCTTGTAGTGGAATACCATGCAGCTCTCTATGTGACTACAAGAAGAAAGAGGAAACACTTAATGAACTGTCATAGAAAAATCTGTGACGTTGGTTACATTGAAGGAATGGTGGGATGCTTGAAATGGGCTATATTCCTGGAATATATAGAGAGAAACTTTAGAAGCATATGTGAGAAACAAGTAATAGTGATTATCTGTGAGAGGTAGCTGGGAACTAGAAGATGAAGGATGGGAGCTGGAGGGAGGGAAACTTGTCACCATATACCTTTAAATTTTGAGTCATATATATTATTCAGAAAAATGAAAGGACTTTATATATAGTTATTTATCTTGAAGTGTTTAGACATTATATATATTTTGGAAAGCAGTATATATAGCAATAGTGTTATACTCTTTGACCCAGTACTCCCTAGAAATTTAATTCATGAAAACTAAACAAAAAGTACACATAACAAAAGCAACACTGTTCCTCTTCATGGTAGCAATACCTATAATAATGGGGAAAATATAAGCAACCTAAATGTCAGTGTAGGGGAATTATTTAATTGAATATGACATACAGCATGATATAATGTGAAGCCACTGTGTAATATAATTAAGAAGACCATGCTGAAACATTTATCCATTCAACAAATATTTATTGTATGCTTACTGTGTTTCAAACATTGTTCTAGGTGTTAGGGATACAGCAAGAAATAAGAGCCAAAATAAATAAATAAATCCATACACCATTGGAATTGCCATTATTTGGGGGAAGACTGTCCACAGACCAATAGATATAATGTAAGAAAGTAAGACCAGGCGCAGTGGCTCACGCCTGTAATCCCAGCACTTTGGGAGGCTGAGGTGGGTGGAATCCCTGAGATCAGGAGTTCGAGACCAGCCTGGCCAACATGGTGAAACCCCATCTCTACTAAAAATACAAAAATTAGCCAGGCGTGTTGGCACGCACCTATAATCTCAGCTATTCAGGAGGCTGAGGCAGGAGAATCGCTTGAACTCTGGCGGCGGAGGTTTCAGTAAGCTGAGATTGCACCACTGCACTCCAGTCTGGGTGATAGAGTGAGACTCTGTCTCAAAAAAAAAGAAAGAAAGAAATGATGGTTACAACTTCAAATAAAAATAAGGGACAGTGAAGGTGGAGGTCTGCTATTTTTACGTAAGACTCAAGGAAAGCCTGAGAAGGTAATGCTTGAATGGAGATGGGTAAGTCATGTAAATGTGTAGGGAGAGCATCTCAGCAGGGAGATCTGGTACTTGAGGTGCAAGAAGGGATCTGTTTGGCATGTTTGTGGAATGACAAGGAGGCCAGTGTTTCTGTGCATCACATACATGAAGGTCAGAGAGGTAGAAAGGGTAGGGTTGGGACTCTGATCATGAGGAGGTCTAAAAAGCCGTGACAATAAGGCCTTTGGGTTTTTTTCCACGTGTGATACAAAGCCATTAGAAATTCTGGAACCCCTGCAGAAGTGATTCTAAATGACTATTTGAGAAGCAAGAGAGTCTGAGTCCTCCATTAGGGCAAGCTGGTGGATAAAGACATGGTGTACACCTGGAGATATCCAAGAGGTAGAAAGGTAATTCAACTTCGCACTCTGAGTGATTGGATGTGGGAGGTGGAGAAAAGGGAGGGATCCAGAAGGATTCTAAGGTTTGGGCAACAAGATGAATGGCGGTACCATTAATGAGACAGAAAATTCAGGAGGGAGAACAGAGTTGGAGAAAGCTGAGAAGATGATGTGTTTTGTTTTAAACATGTTGAGTTTGTTGAGGGACCTGTGAGTCACAAATATCAAAAGGGAGAAAAGTAAAATGAACCCTGTCATGTTTGATCAGAATTAGGGTAGTACAAACTCATGATTTTCAAGATGGATGGATGAATGAATAGAAGTCAGTGTGTGTGAGAGGGTGTATGTGTGCACACACTTCCCAGCTGTACTAAGAGGCCCTGGGACAGTGATACGTCAGTAGCAACGAGCACACCTAGTGTCAGATAGTAGCTTTTAAATACCTGAAGGGAATTGGCAAAGTGGCTGATTCCAAGTTTGGATGAGAGAAAATACAAGATGAGCCTTGAAATCTTGTTATGTTAGAAAGTAAGACTATTCTCAAAGAATGATGGGGACATCAAAAAGAAAAAGGACACCAAAGCTAGCTTGAAAGAGTCCCCAACTAGCCAAATCTGGGGCAATTCATGCATCAAAATAAGAGATAGTTATGGATTATAAACCATTCAGTAAGACTCCATGAGTCACACTGATATAAAAACAAATGAAAAATAAAAATGAAAAAGAATTTAAGAAAATGAATGAATTGGAAATTTGATAAGGAATAGGGTATTAGACGGTTTCACAGTATCTCCCACATAATGTTTTTTAACTTCAAAAGGAAAAAGAGTAACTTATAGTTGAGAAGCCTGACAGACATCACCTTAAGTTTTCAAAAGTGAACATCATCAGTATCGGGACAAATTAAAATAATGTAATTATTTTAATACACAGAATGTAATTAGAAGCCGGCCCGGGATGCACACCTATAGTGTGCCACTCAGGGCGCTGAGGTGAGAGGATCACTGGAGTCCAGGAGTTTGAGGTTGTAGTGCACAATGATCATTCCTGTGAATAACCACTGTAATCTAGCCTAGGCAGCATAGAAAGAGCCTGTCTTAAGAAAAATGGAAAGAATGCAAAAAAAAGAAACAAACAAAAAATAGTACACAGCATCACTTCTGTGTTATTTTTACCAATGATACATCAACTGAATCTCAGAAGAAATCAGACAAACCCAAAATGAGGGTTCATACCCTGCAGAATACCTGAACTGTTTCCTTACAAAATGTCAGGGTTATGAAAGTCAAGGAAAGACTGAGGAACCATTCCAGACTGCAGAGTATTAAGAGACATGACAACTAAATGCAGCCCGATTCTGAACTATCTCCTTTTGCTCTAGGATGTTACCAGGGCAATGGGTGAAACATGAGTGAGTAGGAAGATTAGATGGAGGGAAGATTAGGATTCATGTCCTCCTTTTATGGCTGTAGAGCAGTTATATGGGAAAAAGTCCTTATTTGTAGGAAAAACACATAAAAGTATTTGGGAATGAAGGGGTATCATGTCAGGAAGTTACCCTCAAATAATTCAGGGGAAAAAAAAACATGCTTTTTACTGTATTTAAAACTTTTTAGTAAATTTGAGATTAAAAACTTTTTAAAGGGATGGTTTAATATATACAAGTCAATAAATATGGTACATCACATTGACAAAATATAAAAACAAAAATCATATGATCATTTTTATAGATGCAGAAAAAGCATTCAATAAAATCCAGCATCCCTTTATGGTAGAAACCCTCCACAAACCTGGCATAGAAGGGACATACCTCACAGTGATAAAAACCATATATGACGAACCCACAGCCAACATCATACTGAATGGGGAAAAGCTGAAAGCATTCCCCTTGATAACTGTAACAAGACAAGGGTGCCCACTGTCACCCTTCTATTCAACGTAGTACTGGGAGTGCTAACCAGGCTACAGAAAGAATTAAAGGGCACCCAGATAAGAAAAGAGGAAGTCAAACTGTTATTGTTTCCACTCATATGATTGTATACCTAGAAAACCCTAAAGACTCCTCCAAAAGACATCTAGACTTGATAAACAAATTCAGCAGAGTCTGAGAGTACAAAATCAAGGTACACAAATCAGTAGCACTGCTATACACCAACAATGACCAAGCTGGGAATCAAATCAAGAACCCAGTCTTTCTTACAATAGCTGCAAAAAATAAAATACCTAGGAATATACTTAACCAAGGAGGTGAAAGATAAAGAGAACCGCAAAACACTGCTGAAAATGATCGTAGATGATAGAAACAAATGTAAACACAACTCATCTCATGGAAGAATCACTGTCATGAAAATGATCATGCTGCCCAAAGCAACGTACAGATTTAATGTAAATCATATCAAAATACCAACATCATTTTTCACAGAATTAGAAAAAAGTCCTAAAATTCATAGGCACCAAAAAAGAGCCTGAATAGCCAAAGCAATAGTAAGCAAAAAGAATAAACCTGGAGGTGTCATGTTACCTGACTTCAAATTATACTATAAGGCTATAGTTACCTTATATCAGCATGGTGCTGATACAAAAGTAGAAACAAAGACCACTGGAAAAGAATAAAGAGTTAAAGAAATAAGGCCAAATACTTACAGCCAATGGATCTTCAACAAAGCATATAAAAACATAAATTAGAGGAGGGACACCCTATTTAATCAGTGGTGATGGGAAAACTGAAAAGCCACATGGAGAAGAACGAAACTGGATCCTCATCTCTCACCTTATACAAAATCAACTCAAGATGGATCAAAGACTTAAATCTAAGACCTGAAACCATAAAAATTCTAGAAGATAACCCAGGAAAAACTCTTCTGGACATCCCTTAAGCAAAAAATTCATGACTAAGAACCCAAAAGCAATTACAACAAAGACAAAAAAATAAATAAATGGGACCTAATTACACTACGAAGCTTCTGCACAGCAACAGAAATAATCATCAGAGTAAACAGACAAGTCACAGAATGAGAGAAAATATTTGTAAACTATGTATCTGACAAAGGACTAATATCTAGAATCTACAGAGAACTCAAGCAAATCAGCAAGGAAAAAAGCGACAAGTAATCCCATCAAAAAGTAGGCAAATGACATGAAGAGACATTTCTTAAAAGACGATTTACAAATGGCCAAAAACATGAAAAAAAAAATGCTCAACATCACTAATTATCAGGGAAATACAAATTAAAATCGCAGTGAGATAGCACCTTACCCCCTCAAGAATGGACATTATTTTGAAAGTTAAAAAACAATAGATACTGGAACAGATGTGGTGAAAGGGGAATGCTTAGCACTACTGGTGGGAATGTAAGTTAGTACAGGTCTATGGAAAACAGTATAGAGATTCCTTAAAGAGCTAAAAGTAGATCTACCATTTGATTCAACATTCCCACTGCTGGGTATCTACCCAAAGGAAAGTAAATCATTATATTAAAAAAGACACCTGTACACATATTATTTATTGCAGCACAATTCACAGTTACAAAGATAGGGAACCAACCTAAGTGACCATCCATCACACAATGAGTAGATTTAAAAAATCACTATATACACCATGGAATACTTCTCAGCAATAAAAAAAGAACAAAACAATGGCTTTTGCAGCAACTTGGATGGAGCTGGAGGCCATTATTCTAAATGAAGTAACCCAGGAATGGAAAACCAAATACTGTATGTTCTCACTTAGAAATGGGAGCTAAGCTGCCAGCACACAGAGGCATACAAAGTGATGTAATGGACTACAGAGACTCAGATGGGGGAGAGTGAGAGAGGGTAAAGAATAAAAAAACTACCTATTGGGTACACTGTACACTACTCAGGTGATGGGTGCACTAAAATCTCAAAATCTCAGATTTCAACACTATACAATTAATCTGTGTAACCAAAAATTTCTTGTACCTACAAAAGCTATTGAAATTTTTAAAAAATAAATAAGGGTCAGAAATTAAATAAATAAAAACTTTTTTAAATGGTCAGAAAAGTGAGTAGGAGGCAATCAAATGGAAATGTGAGGCCCACACATTCTCAAAAGGTTGGCAGGAAAGAGAGGGTGACATACGCTCC
The DNA here is from genome assembly GCF_002776525.5 of Piliocolobus tephrosceles. NCBI lineage: Eukaryota > Metazoa > Chordata > Mammalia > Primates > Cercopithecidae > Piliocolobus > Piliocolobus tephrosceles. Next base: position 47,128,631 of record NC_045440.1, read on the forward strand.
CAGCAGAGACTGCACTGAGCATTTGGAGCCAGTGTGTAGAGAGGGAAGAGATACACCTAGGTTAAGTGGTGAGCACTGCAAAGCAAAATCCTAGAGGCTGTATTTTGCTGGGCACCCAGGTCCAGTGGAAAGAGCAGGCTAGGCAGGCAGCAGGAGGATGTCGGCTGGGCACGGCAGGCAGTTCCAAGGTGGGCTGACTGGAAACAAAACTAATTTCTACCTAGGAACCTTCCTTCTCTCTGAGAAATAGGGTTGTCTTCTGAAAGTGGCTGTTGTCTGCTGTCTTAAGTACAGTAAACTGAATATGGTTAGTCTTCAAATTTGAAATTACTTCATTGAAAAACAATTTAATATTTCTCAGTGATACTGTTCCTAAAACAGGTTTTCTTAGGATTGCAGAATTTACAAAATTACCATTGATATTTGAAAAAGAAGAAAGCCTTGTATGTGTATGCATTTGCCAAGGCAGCTTGTTTTTTTATTTGGTAGGGTCAGAGCAGGTAGAACATGTATGCATACTTCACAAAAACAGGTGATTTATAAGCCATTGTATCAGACAGGACTGGTTTCCAAGCCAGTCAGTCAGCTTAGAATGTGAAACCCTGATTCAGAAGCGAATCACCTAAGGATGATTCAACACTGTGCTTCCTGTTGTGCCAGTAGGCCCACTACAGTAGTGGTTTACCCCCACCTCACCCAGTTCATTAGACTCTGGTCCAGTCCCACACTGGAACTATAGAGCCTGAAGACTATATGAGCAACTGTCTTCTCATTCTCCTTAGACTGTTCATGACTGATGCCACTCACCAGGCACAGGAGGGATGCTAATCCATTCCATGGAGTGGAGCCTCAGGGTTTACAGGCTTTATTCCCTCCAAGAACTCTGCCTCTGAAAGCCTGTGTGACTCCTGTGTGGGCCAACATGCCCTTTGGTGGCCTAAGGGAAGCTGTAGGACACTAAATTACTCATGGCACCACCAAAACCTGCATCTCCAGGCCCGTGTCTTGTTCTTTACTCTATACCCAGTTAGAAACCCTTGGCCCCTCAGGTTTCAGTGATGAATAGGCATGGGAAAGTGGGAATACCAAATGGCTGCTCATTTGGTAGTCAGTTGGGGAATGCATGAGAGAAAATAAGACCACAGTGTGCCCAGGGATGCTGAACTGATGGCACATTTTGAGCAATAAACTTTCTTAGTGTAGATCCCTCCTTCCTTGCTCTCTCTTTTCCTTCATTGTTCTTGTTCTAATTTACAACTTCACTAAATTCTTGCTTTCCCACTTGTGTACTTTGTAGCAATATATGTTTTGGTTTGTGAACTACCTCATATTGTCCCCAAGGGCAGGAACTATGTCTTATGTCCCTTTTCCCCATGAAGGGTGAATAAATGCCTGTTGATTAACTCAACTTGGTGTAACAAGCATATATTATCTATAATGTATAAGTCTCTGAGCTAAGGACTCTGACGGGTACATAGGGAATAAGAAATATGATTCCTGCCTTCAAGAAACTTCCAGGAGAGAGAAAAGATCTCCTCAAGTTATTATAATACATAGTAAATGTGATGACAACTAAAAGACAAAAAAAAAAAAAAATGAAAAGACTTTTTAACACAAAGAAAAAAAGGAAAAAGAATTGTTTACACCATGAGAATAAGAGAAGTCTTCATACAAGACATGGAGTTTCAGTTTGAGTTGAAAAATGATACCTAAATGAGTGGGAGTAGCAAGGAGTATCAGATTCCATGAGGGGAACAGGCGGGAGCCAAGACAGATAGGGGCGTGGTAGCATCTTGATCTTAGACCCCACCACGTGTGTACCAAGAGGCATGCAGGAGCCATTGGGATACTCCCAAAGTTCTCTGGCCAGGTGAGTGACATGATTAACTGTATTCAATAAGAAGGAGCACTGTAGTAGCAACCTGCAGGAGAGGTTAGAAGAAAGGAAAGAACAGGGGTTAAGAGACAGGTTGGGAATCACCTGCCTAATCCATGTAGGTGGCAGGAAGGACAAGACCATGACAATGGGGATGAGGAGGAGAATATTAAAAAGGTGATGCGGAGGGAAAATGGACAGGTTACAGCAACTGGATGTGAAAGGAAATAGAGTACTCCCAGGTTTTGAGACTCGGTGACTGGGAGAACGGTGGGGCTTTCTTCAAGAGGGATCTCTGCATAAAGATGGTAAAGTAACAGATCTATAGAAAGAGAGATACTGGCCAGTTACATTAGCTGTGTATTCATTGGCCTAAATAAATGCAGCAGTGATTTTATTCTGTGTACCCTAGGAAATATAGATGCATTCGTGTAACTCTTTGTCAATGATAAAATTCTGGTTGATCTTCTTGAGAAGGTTTAGACTCTTTTCTTTCTTAATACCTACACCCATATAAGACATTATCTTTTAATACTACTGGCATGATGTATATGTTCTTAAAAAGGCATAATACCTTACATTTTTGGTCCATTGAGTTTTGACATGGGTGTCAGGCAATTCAGTGGAGAAAGAAGAGTCATTCCAATGAGTGGTTTTGGAATGACTAGGTATCCACATATAAAAGAATTAAGGTGGACCCCTGCTTCATGCCATGCACAAAAATTACTGCAAAATGGATCACAGACCTAATGTAAGAACTAAATTTCTCAGAAGATAATGTAGGACTATATCTTCCTAACCTTACATATTAGGCAATGGTTTCTTGGATGTGACAACAAAATCATAAACAACAAAAGAAAAAATACATAAATGGGACTTCATCAAAATTAAAAACTTTAATGCCTCAAAAAAGAAATTTGCAAATCACTAATCTGATAGGGGACTTGTATCTGGAATATGTAAAAAACACTTACAACTCAACAGTTAAAAAGATACCCAAATAAAAGATGGTTGAAAATTTTGAATAGACATTTATTCAAAATATGCAAATGGACAGTAAGCACATGATGATCAACATCATTAGATACTAGGGAAATGCAGATAAAAACCACAATGAGATACCACTTCACAGTCACTAGGATGGCAATCAAAAGGACAATACCAAGTGTGGATGAATTCAGTTGTGGAGAAGTTGGAATCTTTGCACACTACTGATGAGAATGCAAAATGTTGCAGCCATTTTGAGAAACAGTGAGGCAGTTCCCCAAAAAGTTAAACATGGAATTACCATATAACCCGGAATTTTCACTCCTAGGTATATACTCTTGAGAATTGAAAACATATGTCCATGTAACTTCTACACAATCACTCCATAGCAACATTACTCATAATGCAAAACTGTCAAAACAACTGCAATGTCTGTCAGCTGATAGAAGATAAATAAATGTGTTATATCCACGTAATGGAATATCATTCAGCAACAAAAAGGAATGAAATACTGATCCATGCTATAACATGAGTGAACCTAGAAAAGATCATGCTAAGTGAAAAGAAGCTAGGCACAGAAGGCCACATATCATATGAGTCCATTTTTGTGAAATAACTAGAACAGGCAAATCCATAGAGGCAGAAATCTGGTCAATTGTTGCCAGGGACTCAGGGGAGGGGAGAATAGGAGTAATTGATGGATGGAGGTTTCCTTTTGGGATGATAAAAATATCCTGGAATTAGATAGCACTGATGGTTGCAGAACATTGCGAATATACTTAATGCTACGGTGGTACACTTTAAAAGGATTAAAATAGTAAATTTTATTTTATGTGTATTTTGCTACAATATAAACAGGTCCATTCTATGGTATGTGAATTATACCTCAGTAAAGCTGTTATAAAAATAAAAGGCATAATAGCTTGTTTTAATTACCAGGGAATTGTGCTGAGGAAAAAAAAATCCAATCCCAAAAATTGTATACTGGATGATTCAATTTTTATAACATTTTTGAAATGGCAAAATTTTAAAGAGAGGACAGTTTAATGTTTTTCTGATGTTAGTCATGAGGGTTGGGAGATGGAAGGAGATGAGTTATTAAAGGGCAGCCTGAGGGACCCTTATGGTAATGGAACAGTTCAGTATTTTGACTGTGGTAGAAGTTACAGGATCCTACACAGGTGATAAAACTGTCAAACTAAATATGTGACACACATCCAAGTAAAAGAGTGGCAGGTTTTATCAATGTCAGTATCCTAGTTGTGATATTGTATTATTGTTTACTAGTATATATAGTTTATACTCTTGGGGTAACTGGGTAAGGTGTACAGGAGTTCTCTCTGTGGTATTTCTTAGGACTGCATGCGATTCTACAATTAATAAAAATTTCAGTTAATAAAAAGGCAGGCTGAAAGCAATGACGCTTGCCTCCAATCCGAGCACTTTGGGAAGCGAAGGCAGGAAGATCCCTTGAGCCCAGGAGTTCCAGACTAGCCTGAGCAATACAGTGAGACCCCATCTCTACAAAAAATTTAAAAATTAGTTGGGCACGGTAGCACAGGCCTTAGTCCCAGCTATTTGGGAGAATGCAGTGGAATGATCACTTGAGCTCAGGAGGTTGAGGCTACACTGAGCCATGATCATGCCACTGCATTCCAGCCTGAGCAACAGATTGAGACCCTGTCTCAAAAAATAAAAAGGCAAGAGGTAAGTATCTTTGAAAACTTGTTCCATGGGTGAACATCTATCAAATTACAAGACATCTTGGCCGGGTGCAGTGGCTTACACCTGTAAACCCAAGCACTTTGGGAGGCTTAGACGGGCAGATCACCTGTGGTTGGGAGTTCAAGACCAGCCTGACCAACATGAAGAAACCCCGTCTCTACTAAAAATGCAAAATCAGCTGGGCATAGTGGGCATGCTTGTAGTCCCAGCTACTCAGGAGGCGGAGGCAGGAGAATCGCTTGAACCCAGGAGGCAGAGGTTGCAGTGAGCCGAGACCCGCCATTGCACTCCAGCCTGGGCAACAAGAGAGAAACTCCATCTAAAAAAAAAGTTTTATATTCACCAGCAGTAAACAAATCAAAGTCCAGACTGGCACCAGTTGTGTCAGCGATTTTATTTGTGTCTTCCTGAAAGACCAAGCTTGCACAGGGTTTTGTTGTTGTTGATCTCAGCAACACAATATTTTTCTAAAATAAAGATGGTGTGTGAGTATGGAAAAGGCCTTTCTCGGCCAGACTTGGTGGCTCATGCCAGTAATCCCAGCACTTTGGGAGGTCGAGGCTGATGGATTGCCTGAGGTCAGTAGTTCGAGACCAGCCTGGCCAACGTAGTGAAACCCCGTCTCTACTAAAAATACAAAAAATTAGCTGGGCGTGGTGGCAGGCACCTGTAACCAGCTACTCAGGAGGCTGCGGCAGGAGAATCGCTTGGACTGGTGAGGTGGAGATTGCAGTGAGCCAAGATCGCGCCATTGCACTCCAGCCTGATCAACAAGAGCAAAACTCCATCTCAAAAAAAAAAAAAGAAAGAAAAGACCCTTCTCAGCCGGTCGCAGTGGTTCACACCTGTAATTCCAGCATGTTGGGAGGCTGAGGCTGGTGGATCACTTGAGCCCAGGAGTTTGAGACTAGCCTGGGCAACATGGCCTAGCCCTGTCTCTACCAAAAATACAAAAATTAGCCGGGTGAGGTGGTGAAGTGTGCCTGTGGTCCCAGCTACTCTGGAGGCTGAGGTGGGAGGATCAGTTGAGCCCAGGAGGTGGAGGCTGCAGGGAGCCGAGATGACAGCACGGTACTCCAGCCTGAGAGACAGAAGGAGGGTGGCCCTGTCTCAAAAGAAAAAGGCTGAGGTTTTTTGTCTTCTTTTGGTTAAGTCACTTTTAGGAAAGTAAGATTGCTACTCCTTTCAGTTCATTGATATTTAAAAGTTTACATGTCACACTTTTATTTCAGCAAAGAGAAAATATGATTTTTAAATGAATAAAAACCACATTTCTGTGCAGTAGAAGTCGTGCTAACATCTCATGTTAAAAAGATAAACAACAGGATTAACTGTTTACTTTGGGAGTGCAGAGGCTGGTTGTTTTTGAGAAGAAGAACACAATGTCCTGCTGTCTCTGGTTTCCCGGCCGTCCTCCCAAGCCTCTGCAGGAGTGGGCGAGGCCCCCCCCCCCCAGGCGTGCCCGAGGCCCCCCCCCCCCCCCCGCCCCCTCCCCCCCCCCCCCCCGCCCTCGCCCTCGCCCCCGCCTTTTCTCAGTGGCTCCCTTGCGCTCAGGTTCCAGCCCTCTTCTCTTCTCCCCATGCTCCGTTTTTTTCTCTCTGTTTTTATCACTTCATCCTCTGATTTCTTCTGTTTTTTCCTTGGGTTGAGGCTTCATAAGAGATTATAAAGTGGAGGGCAGGTCTTTGTTGATCTTTAGAGCCTGCTTAAGTTGACAGTGACCTAGAATGAAACAGCCGGGCCTGACTCCGATTCCGGGAATTCTTGGTGGACTGCTAAGAACTGCTCCCATAACTCACGTAAACATCCCACATAGCCACTTAATCTGCCCTCTCAGCACATGCGTGCGCAGGCACACACGTTTGCTGTGCTCTCGCTGTCCCTCCTTCGTGTAGCTATGAAACTGAGCCAGTGAATGAAAGAAAGGGAAAACACGTAGTTTTGGAAACGAGAAAGGGACATTTAAAACTTTTTAAAAAGAGAAATTAAATTGTACTCCCACAACTTCCACTACAAATCAAGAGTTTTATTTTTTTATTCCCTGTGATTTGTTCTGTTGCCGTTACAGATAAACAAGACATGTATTTTTACAGTTTCTGAAATATTCTTTAATTGGCATAATGGACATTAAGTTGGTAAGAAAAGGAAAAAAATTCTTAAAGACAAATATTAACTTCATAATGGACTTTTGTACTTCCAACGTGAACAAGGAACCTCTTATCTGTCTTATTTTATGTTGCTGGGAATGCGCAGTGGAATGTGGTTTCATTTGGCACCAGTTTTAATCGGCTCTTCCAACATGATCCAGGCCTCACCCTCATGGCTCAGAAATGCACAGAATCCAAGTCCTGCAGAATGGCTGCTGATGCCTGAAACAGGCTATTCTGCTGCTACCCTGTTTCCCTGGAACCACTTTCTGACTGCTGCCTTGTTTTCCCAGTTGAGAGGGTTGGAGTGTGGGTGGCTAAGGGTAGGGACCCGCTGTAGACATGGTATTCTAATGATTATGTATTGCTTTACCCACATTGGAACTTTACCTTGCAAAGCCAAACAGCAGTAGCTGAATGATGAGGTCACCATTGTAAGGCCGCATCTATGTGAAATGGTATGCCCTGTGCCATTCTCAAGCACCTTCCTGTGAGCACCTTCCCATAAGATTAGGCCTTTTACAAAAACGCAGACACCTGCTTCAGGACTTAAGAGAGCTGGCACTTAATGAGAGGGAACCCTATTTTCTTGTCAGTTAACTACATCTGTAACAACACGCATTTGTCTGGTAGGTGAAGGAAACTAAGATTTGAGCGCAGAAGAGATGCAGGCACTTAACTGACTGTGAAACGAATTCACATAACCTGGATTGTGCAGGTACCTGAACTCCTAGTGCCCGTGTCCATTCATGTCGTGTGGTGTCTGCTCCCCTGCACCGCAGTGTTATAGTCATGAAAGTGGGGGTTATTTGGGTAAGTGTCTATGGGAGAAGCATTGATCTTAAACATTAAATAAGTGGAATTCACTTGGCAGACTCTTATTCCAAGAAGTTTTGAATGGCTCTCTGGCTGATGGAATCAGTGCAGTTCTGAGACTTTCATTCTAAACACACATGTCCTACTTCTTCTCTGTGAGATATTTTATCATGGCTGTTCTAAGCACTTAGTTAATCACTCCTGTAGATAGCAGCATCCCGTCACACCAGGTATAAGGGACCCACCAACCATGCTCAGTGCTGCATGGGGCAGAGAAGTCGCCTGCAGCCCAGGCCTTACCTCAAGATCGCTAGCAGCAGAGAGTGTGGTGTACTGGATGCATACCTTTGCCTTGGCAGTGGGTATTCTGTGACAGGACAGCAAAGGAATGTACTCAACTGCTTCCCAAAGTGTGGAAGCTGCATTTTATGAACATTAATCACATAACTTTAAGATGTCAGATCTCTTGAGCCTGCTGTGGCCTGGCTAGCCACTGGTTCCCAGTATTTCAGAGCTTACTAAGGATGGTGCTGGTGTCTGCTGGTTGTCATGCAGAGCACAGCCACACACAGTGAGCATCTGCTCCTCAACTTGGGTGCTGGTGCCTGAGCTGCAGCTGCAGCCTTCTCTATAGATACATATCTATTTAACATTCCTTAAACAAAAATAACTGAAAGGACTTCTAGAGAGTATCCACTTATCTTATAAAAGGATTCTCAGCCCAGAGAGTTTCTGTGCCTTGTCGATAGTGGCAGAGCTGGGATCCCAATGTTCCTGCCCTCCTGTTTCGAGTCACATTCTCCATAGAGCAGTTTGCCCTTTCCAGTTCTGTGTTAATCAGCCCCGTTCTCACTTGCATCCTGCCTCAAGTCACTTGAGCAGCCTCTGGGTTCTTCCACAGCTCCCTGTTCTCTGAAATGAGGCCCATCCTATGCCTGATGCCGAGGCTGCTCTATACTCTTCACACCCACTCACCTCCTCCGAATCTCAGGCCAGCGCAGGCACTCTGTCCCGCATCCCTTACCCACAACTATGCTCTCCAGTCTCTACCTTGAAATGTTTCTTGAATGTGTTCTCACATGCTGACAGAAACCAAAGAGGCAAAGAGGGTGGCAGCATCTGAGGACTGGGACCAGGCATGGAGGGGAGGGCACCAGGATGGACTTCGAAGCCCGTGTCTCATCCTGAGGCAGCCACTACCAGGGTTGCAAGTTTCTCAAGATAACTGGAAAGTTGAATTTTATGTAAAGTCTTCCAGTTCTTAATTTTAGTTACTAGTTTCTGAAAACTTTAACACTATATAAACAAAAGAAAACATGCTAGCCAATGAGCACTACTTTGTACCTTCACTCCTTCCTCTCAGGCATTTGTCATTGATTAGGGCGGTGGATTGATTAGACTCCCACTGGGTCTAAAGAGACTGTCTAAAAGTTCTCTCTTCAAGCGAACTCCTCACAAAACCCTTTCCCTCACCAATGCTGTTATTCCCTTCCTTCCAAGAGAAAATAATTTTTATCAAATTTTTAATTTTTTTCTAAATATAAGTTTAATTTTAAAGTAAGAATAATGCAATAAGTAGTCTTTCCTCTTATCCCTGCGTTCTCCTATTGCTATGGTCTGAATGTTTGCATCTCCCCCAAAATTCATATGTTGAAATCTTCACCCCCAAGATATTTAGGGGGTGGGACCTTTGGGATTAACGTCCTTATAAAAGAGGCCCGAGAGAGTCATTAACCCTTCCACCATAGGAGGTTGCTTCGAAAAGACAGCCGTCTATGAGGCAGCAGGCCCTCGCCAGATGCCAAACCTGCTGGTGCTTTGATCTGGGACTTCCCAGCCTCCAGAACTGTGAGCAATACATTTCTATTGTTTATGACCCCCCTAGTCTGTGGTATTTTTGTTAGAGCAGCTCAAATGGACTAAGACACCTATCTTGTCTTTCTCTCTTATTATCTTCTAGCCTCCTTCCAGTGTCTCAGCCATGGAAAACCTCTTTCCCATCCTAGGATTTCATACATGCTATGCTCTCTATTTTCAGTGTTCTCTCAGCCTTTGCATGACTCGTTGCTTCTCTCTGTTTAGGCTTAGCTTAAAGATCACCTTCCTTTAAGAAGCCTTCCCTGATGACCCTGACTAGACCATCCTACCACCCCATGCTGTCTCTCCCAGCACTCTTTATTTCCTTTCTAGCACTCACACAATCTGTGGTTGCACATTTGTGTGTGATTGGTCTCTCTTGCCAAGGAGCACAGACGTCAGGGACAGTTTGCCCACTATCGTGTACCTAGCACCTCACAGAGGGCCTATCTAGGAGGCAGTCCTGTTGTATTTAGCACATGAATGAATGGATCATTGATTTACTAGAAACCCTAAGAAGGCCAAGGCACTGTTTTGGAGCACAATGACAAACCCCCAAGTGCTTTTGTTATCAAGGATCTTATGACACTTATTTCATGGCTGTGCAGCCCTTCATGCCTCACTGCGTGTGTTGTACTTCCATTATCTGGCTTGGCAATTTTGTACTTGGCTCATTTCTTGTGTTCAAACAAATCAAGATGTCTCAAGAAATAACAACTCAAGCTTAAGTCTACAAATTCAGAATGAATAGTTTCCAAATACTCTCAAGACTTATAAATAAGGACAAAAGACCCATTTTGTTTTCTCACACGACACATACTAATCATCTAGAGAATCTGTATTTCCAATGGGAATAAATCGAAGAAACAGAAGACCAACTTTCAAAATAGCAGAATGAGGACACAGTGAATTCTCTGTCCAACAAACATTTAGCTGGAGAAAATTATGAAAGACAAGCATTTAAAATCTCTAGAAATTGTCCTCAGGGTATACAGCAAGTGGAGAAACATTCCATGAATGGAATCAAAAATAACTACTAAATCTAAGTGAGAACGGCAAGTCTATGGCCTGTGAGCCACAACCCACTCCCCCACCATCCAAACTCGTTTTATAGAAACTAACCTGGGGCTCTACTCCAGGGAGTCCAGTCAAGAAGATGGTCCCCTCTTCCCCCAGCCTCCAGTGTAGGGTACATTTCACCCTTCATGGCCAGCCTTCAGCATCTCTCATCACCCACCAAATAAGTCAGGCCAAGATTACGGACCTGATTGTCCCACTCCAGCTCACCCGTAGGTTGGAGGCTTCATGCTAGAGAGGCAAGCCCAGAAGACTAGTTGGGGGAAGTGAGAAGCAGGCAATAGAAACTGCATTTGGGGAGGTCCAGATGTTTGATTTCGCCGGTGAAGATTTCAAACCAGCCATTATAACTATGTTCAAAGAACTAAAGGAAACCATGTCTAAAGAATTAAAGGAACATATGTTAATGTTAACAATGTCTAATCAAATAGAGCATCTATAAAAAGATATAAACTATGAAAAGAACCAAATAGAAATTCTGGTGTTGAAAAGAATAACAATCAAAGTGAAAAATTTACCATAGGGGCTCAATAATAGATTTGAGATGGCAGAGCAAAGAATTTGTGGACTTGAAATTAAGATAACGAGGCAGGTCATGGTAGCTCACGCCTGTAATCCCAGCATTTTGGGAGGCCAAGGCTGGTGGATCACTTCAGCTCAGGAGTTCGAGACCAGCCTGGGTGACATGGAAAAACCCCATCTCTACAAAAAACACACCAAAAAATTAGCTGGGTATGGTGGACTTGGGAGGCTGCAATGGAAGGATCACTTGAGACCGGGAGGTTGAGGCTGCAGTAAGCCAAGATTGTGCCACTGTACTTCAGCCTGGGTGACAGAGTGAGACCCTGTCTCCAAAAAAATAGAAATTAAGAATATGTAATCTGAAAGAGAGAAAACAATGGAGAAAATGAAAGAGAACCTCATAAAAATGTTGGACATGATTAAGTGCACCAAAATGTGTGTAATGAGAGTGCCAGAAAGAGAGAGGATGATGCAGAAAATATTTGAAGAAATAATGGCTGAGCACTTAACAAATTTGATGCAAAATTTTAATAAGTTAAAATGTGTAATGTATTTAATAAGTTAAATACGTTAATAGGTTAAAATGTGTAACACCTAGACACCTCAAAGTCAAAATGTTGAAAACCAGAGATAAAGAGAAAATCTTGAAAACAACAAAAGAAACATGATTCATCATATATTAATACAAGGGAACCCCAATGACAGTCCAGCTGACTTCTCATCAGAAATAATGGAGGCCAGAAGGCACTGGGATATATCTTCAAAATGCTGAAAGAAACACATTGCTTACACCATACTTTCGTTCTGGCCTTTAATTCCCGAGGTTAGGTGAGTAGGATTGAACGTGAATTATTTTATCTTAGCTCACCTTTTCATTTTTATAGAAACCAAAGACGATAGTTGTTCATCTTCATTTTGAAGTATTCTAGCTTTTTACTTGTTTGGACTAGACCTAATTATTAGCTACAGAACCCTAATTTTTATATAAAATTTCCTTCAGTCACAGAACCATGAGAAATTAGTTTGTACTATATAAATATCTTATAGCCACTACAAATTAAATAATGTCATACGTATCTGTGGAAATGTTAAGACTAGTTATCTTAAAATAGGCGATACATTCTTCCGCATATCACTTGCTAAATACTGCTAATACACGGTGTGAGGACCTAAAATCCTGTTTTTCTGCATCAGGTGACCACTCAGGTATTTCCTGGCATTCTTGGGTATAAAAGATCATATTATCAAGGAGATTGAACACAGTAGTAATTATGTATGGTTTTGATATGTTAAAATACATTTTAGAAAAAATATTGCTAACAACATTTTGGTGTTAGTGCTAATTTTTGAGAAACACTTATTAATACTTTGTGAGTACTAGTGTTTGATGACACATAAATTTTGTGCATTTTTTTAAAAAACATAATTTGGAAAAGCTTTAAATTGAAGGTTATTTGAAATAACCTCTTATGTATTTATGCCATGGTTTCCCTAGTCACTTTAAAAATTCATCACTTTTTAATTACTGTGTTTGAAAGGTTGATTAACCAATTTTTAAGTATTCATAGTTTTTTATTCTTCTAGTTCTGTAGGCCTTTAAACTGTGCTGTCCAATAGGGTGGCTACTAGCCACATGTGATTATTTATATTTAAACTAATTAAAATTAAATAAAATTAAAAATGTAGTTCCTCAGTCACATTAGCCACATCTCAAGTGCTCAGTAGCCACATATGGCTAGTAGCTACCACATTAGACAACATAGACATAGAACGTTTATTCTATACTTGCAGAGAGTTCTCTTAGAACACAGTGCTTTAAACTGATGGTCTGTTCCTTATTGCTGACTACAGTGGTATATAAATCAATTTCACCTGCACTTGAATTCTAATGGAGGTTTAGCTCTGGAAATTAGGCTGGTATTTCCCCATTTTTGTAAATTTAAAGAGATATTTATATCAAATATGCTTATATATTCATTTCATTTTATTGTTAGTTTGCTTATTTAATGTTGTAAGGTTTTTGGGCAAGATAGTAAACCTTTCTGATCGTCAGTCTTCTATGTGCTAAATAGGGATAATAATAGCCTAGCTCCTAAGGGCCTTTTGAGGAGAAAAATGCAAATAGAACAGGATCTGGCACTAACCCACATACACTATGAAAAAAAATTAATGTTTGTATTTTAAGCTTCAAATTTGTGGGAGTAATGTGTATAGCAACATACAACAAATGCAGTAGGAGTTAATAACAAAAACGTATACTTAAAAATCCCTATAAAATTTGAAAAATACTTCCTATTGGGTCAGAAAAGAAATAATGACAATTTTAAAATATCTACAACTGATGAAAAGTAAAAATACTAAATATTAAAATGTATATGATGTCATTGACTTGATATTTAGAATAAATTTTAGTCAAATTAGCTCAACTTTAAAAAGAAGAAAGGGGCCAGGCGCAGTGGCTCACGCATGTAATCCCAGCACTTTGGGAGGCCAAGGCAGGCAGATGACCTGAGGTCAGGAGTTCGAGATGAGCGTGGCCAACGTGGTGAAACCCCATCTCTATTAAAAATACAAAAATTAGCCTGGTGTGGTGGTGCACGCCTGTAGTCCCAGCTACTTGGGAGGCTGAGGCACAAGAATCGCTTGAACCTGGGAGGCAGAGGTTGCAGTGACCCGAGATCATGCCATTGCACTCCAGCCTGGGCAACAGAGGGAGACTCAGTCTCAAATAAATAAATAAAAATAAACAAAAAGAAGAAAGGACTGGACACAGTGGCTCATGTCGATAATCCCAGCATTTTGAGAGTCCAAGGCAGGAGGATTGCTAGAGGCCAGAAGTTTGAGACCAGCCCAAGCAGCATAGCAAGACCCCGCCTCTTCAAAAGGAAAAAAAAAAAAAAAAAAAAAACAGGCATGGTAGCATGTGCCTGTAGTCCTAGCTACTCAGGAGGCTGAAGTAGGAGGATAGCTTGAGAGAAAGGCTGCAAATTAATGAGCTAAGCCTCCAACATGAGAAATAGGAAAGGAACAATAGAATAAGTCCAAAGAAAATGGATAAAAAGATTATAAATATGAGTAGAAATTAATGACATAAACAGTGACTAAACAACAGCGAGAAATAATAATCCTATGGTAAAATTGATAAAGCGAAGATAAATAATAGTAAAAAGGAAAATTAGGGATAGCAGTCCCATCAGGGATTGGAAACATAGATGTGCTCACTTTGGCAGCACGTATACTGTAATTGGAAAGATACAGAGAAGATTAGCATGGCCTCTGGGCAAGGATGACATGCAAATTCATGAAACATTACATATTTTTTAGTAATATTAATAAAACTTGAAAAAATGTAAGATTACTGTAGCATCTTTATGCTATTAAGTTTGAAAATAGACAAGATGGAAAAATCCCTGGAAAAATACATTACCAAAATATCTTAAGAAAAAAATTGGCCGGGCGCGGTGGCTCAAACCTGTAATCCCAGCACTTTGGGAGGCCGAGACGGGTGGATCACGAGGTCAGGAGATCGAGACCATCCTGGCTAACGCGGTGAAACCCCGTCTCTACTAAAAAATACAAAAAACTAGCCGGGCGAGGTGGCAGGCGCCTGTAGTCCCAGCTACTCAGGAGGCTGAGGCAGGAGAATGGCGTGAACCTGGGAGGCGGAGCTTGCAGTGAACTGAGATCCGGCCACTGCACTCCAGCCTGGGCGACAGAGCGAGACTCCCTCTCAAAAAAGAAAAAAATTTAAAAATTCAAATACTCCAATTATCATTAGAGATGTTGAGCTGGTAGTTTTGAATCTTCTCAGGAAATAAAACACTAAAGCTAAATGATTTTATTACCTAATTATTTCTAACTGTCAAAATACAGATTGAGTCTTAGAATTTTTATCTAAAATTTTCAGAAGAAAAGGTAATCAACTTGTTCTGTGAAGCTGATATAAATGATCTTGATACCAAATGTAGTATGAAAAATAAAATTAAAGACCAATATCATTAATGGACCTAGAGACAAAAATTCTAAATAAGACATAGCAAATAGCATCTTGGCTTTACATCAAGAGTGAAAAACTACTTTAATACTCAGAAAGAATTTGTAATTGTCATTTGCCACAGTAACATGTTAAAGGGGGAAAACGGTTCTTTCAATTAATACAGATAATGCATTTGATAAAATCCAACACCCATTCATGACTAAAAAAAAAATTCCTTAGCAAACTAGGAATCCCTAACTGGATGAAGGACGTCTACAAAAAAACAAATATGAACAACCACCAACAATAAAAGCAAACATTAGTAACTGTAAAACATTGAAGACTTTTTCTTTACAGTTGGAACAAAATAAGGATGCCCAGTCACTGGCATCTCTTCAGCATTGCCCTGAAGGTCCTAAAAGGCAGCCATAAAGCAAAATAAGAAGCAAAATTAGAATTATGAAATGATTGCATAAAAAGTACATTAAAAGGATTACAAATAGTAATAAAGTTTAGTAAGGATGATGGATTATAAAAGTTCAGTGTACAAGGCCATTGTATATTGATCACACACCAGCAACACACAACAAACAAAACACCATTTAAAATAGAACACAAACCCATAGACATTCTAGGCGTAGATCTAACAAAACATGTACAAGAGCTATATGGAGAAACTTATAAAATTTTATTATAAAAATTGACCTAAGTACCCCACCAAGAAAAGATTTATCTACCAGTCCCTCTACCATGCCCTAAATCACTGTATCATGTGAATGACTTTAATGTTCACAACAGTCCTCTGAATTAGATTCTCTTATTTTGTCTTAAAAATGAGTAAAATCAAGCTCATACAGATAAGCAACTTTTGCAAGATCCAGAGTTATTAACATAATGCTGCCCCCCTGGGAAGCCATTTGTGTTCCATTGAATATGATAAAATTTATGGTAAATACGTGGTAGTTCAGGAAAAGCAAGTAAATCATGGGACACTATGCTGCTCAGACCTGTCACACTAGCACTGATTTTAGGAGATAGCGTTTCACTGGGCAGAAAGCATTGACAAGTGGGTGGAATTCAACGCAGGCTGCTGATAAGCTGACGCTGGTCTGGGCAGTCTGTGAAATGCCACAGTTCTAATCCAGTTGAACCAGTGGGGTGATGACTCCACCTCGGGCCTGAGCCAGCCTGCCTCTGAGTTGCAGCTGTGTGAGCAGAACAGAGTGGGAGAGTGTGTGTGATGGGTGTGAATACCAGGAGAAGAGTGATAACTCGTCTCTAGGGCAAAAGAATAGACAGAAGCACCCTTCCTTGTTATTTGAGACAGGAAAATGTCAGGACAAACTTAAAGACAAAGGTAGTAGCCAATTCCACACCTCTCCCTTCTCAACACAATTGGAAATATAGAAACTTTGTATTTGGATCTGTGGGGATTTTTGTATTTGTCTTGACTTTTGTATAGGTTAAAAAAAAATAACGTGTAGGCCAGGCGCGGTGGCTCACGTCTGTAATCCCAGTACTTTGGGAGGCCAAGGCGGATGGATCACGAGGTCAAGAGATCGAGACCATCTTGGCCAACATGGTGAAACCCCGTCTCTACTAAAAATACAAAAATTAGTCGGGCGTGGTGTCCCACGCCTGAGTCCCTGAGTCCCAGCTACTCAGGAGGCTGAGGCAGGAGAATTGCTTGAACTCAGGAGACGGAGGTTGCAGTGAGTCAAGATTGCACCACTGCACTCCAGCCTGGCAACAAAGTGAGACTCTGTCTCAAAAGAATAAATAAATAAAATAAAGTAACATTTAAAGCAAAGTCTTGGGGGTATCAGTAGGAGACAACCAGGCCTTAACGTAATCACATGTGGAGGGTCAGGGGCCACCATGGGTTGTGTTCTCTAACAGGAGAGCCTAGAGACTCCTAGGAAATGCAGCCTGGTCCTACCTCCAGTTCCCCTCCATGTCCTGGTCCCCGAGGAAGTCTCCTTGGACTTCTCTATTTAGATAGGGAACGGAGAAGCAAGCCATGTGAGGAGTTAACTAGGAGGTAAGGAGGACTTTAAATAGTGTATAGACAAAAAAAAAAAAGACATTATAAATTCAACATCAAAATGTATACTTTTATACCTGCTCTCAGGTAGCATACTGTAAACTAAAAAAGACCTCAGACGTGGAGAGAAGGGAGGGAAACAAAACATGATTGGACTGTGAATGGAAACATTAGTTCCCATCTAGAAATCCATACCCAGCCAAACTGCCCATAAAGTTTGTGGATCGATTACCAACAACTTTATGAATGGTTTTAAAATTTTTACCTCACACTCTTTTTTCAGAAAACTAGAAGACAGGAACTACTGAATTGAAGAAGTCAATTAAAAGATACGAGTGTAGGAAATAGCAGCTCCAACATAGCAGAGCAGCAAAGGGGAACCCCCAGATTTTGTGCCAAGAGATCCCGGGATGATACTGTGCCCAGGTATAGATGCTGACCCATTCAGATTGAAGCACAGTAGAAGGATCCAGAAGAGCTCTTCAGGGTAGAATACCTGTGAGGTTCAGCATCCTAATCTTGGTAATTGACTGAGGTTTAGGGTTGATTTTGTGATAAGTACATAAAAAACTAATTTTAAAATGAATATAGGGAGCCAGGTGTGATGGCATGTGGCTATAATCCCAGAGCTTTGGGAGCCAGGGTGGGAGGATTGGTTGAGGCCAAGAATTTGAGACCAGCCTGGGCAACATAGCGAGACCCTGTCTCTCCAAAAAAATAAGTAAATAAATATGTATCAGAAAAGAAATTGTTTTATTATATTAAAGCCAATAAATTTCCTTATATATTGATGTAATCCATACATTTTGACATGTGGTATTTTTATTATCAACTAGGTCAAATTATTGTCTCTTTTCTCTGTGATTTCCTGTTTGACTTGTGAGTTGAAAAAAACGTGAAATTTCCAAATGTAAGAAGATTTTTAAAATATATATTTCTTTCTTGGTTTCTCATTTAATTATATTTTAGGCAAAGAGTGTGTTCTATATGATAAGACACTTTGAAATTAACTGTGACTTGCTTTATGGCCAAGTGTGTAGTGAGAATTAATTAGAGAGAGAGGGAGAGAATCTGTGTCACTCCTGCTGGGGTATGCTGACCAGATCATAGCTTACTGCAGCTCCCAACTACTTGGCTTAGACTGTCTTCCTGCCTCAGCCTCCTGAGTAGCTGGGACTATAGGCACCATCGCTGTGCCCAGCTTGCTTATTTGTTTATTTATTTATTCGTTTGTTTGTTTGTTTGTTTGTTTGAGACGGAGTCTCGCTCTGTCCCTGAGGCTGGAGTGCAGTGGCGCAGTCTCGGCTCACTGCAAGCTCCGCCTCCCGGGTTCATGCCATTCTCCTGCCTCAGCCTCCCAAGTAGGTGGGACTACAGGCACCCGCCAGCATACTTAGCTAATGTTTTGTATTTTAGTAAAGACGGGGTTTCACCGCGTTAGCCAGGATGGTCTCAATCTCCTGACCTTATCATCCACCCGCCTTGGCCTCCCAAAGTGCTGGGATTACAGGCGTGAGCCACTGCGCCCGGCCTATTTTATTTTTTATAGAGATGACGTCTCGCTTTGTTGACCAGGCTGGTCTTGAAGCCTGGCTTTGAGCAGTCCTCCCAACTCAGCCTCCCAAAGTGCTGAGATTACGGATCTGAGCCACCTCATCCAGCCTCTTGTCACCTCTTATGAATCTTCCATGTGTGCTTGAAAATGCATTTTTTCTAATTACGGGCAGTTTTTCTAATTGTTTATCCAACAAATCAAACTAGTTAGGTATATGCAAGTTTTCTAATTTTTTGCTAACATTTTCATCTGTTGACTTACCAATAATTGGCAGAGATGTGTTAAAATCTTCCACAGTGGTGGTGGATTTATTCATTTCTCTGTGTAGTTTTATTAATTTATGCTTAATATATTTTGAGGCTAGTAAGAGCATAAACGTTTATAATTGTACATCTTCCTGGTGAATTAAACCTTCTTATCTATACTGTGACCTCTCTATCCTTAATAATACTTTCTTTTTTTTTTTTTTTTTTTGAGACAGAGTGTCGCTCTTGCCCATGTTGGAGTGCAGTGATGCGATCTCGGCTCACTGCAAGCTCTGCCTCCCGGGTTCACGCCATTCTCCTGCCTCAGCCTCCCAAGTAGCTGGGACTACAGGGGCCCACCAGCACGCCCAGCTAATTTTTTGTATTTTTAGTAGAGATGGGGTTTCACCACGTTAGCCAGGTTGGTCTCGATCTCCTGACCTCGTCATCTGCCTGCCTCAGCCTCCCAAAGTGCTGGGATTACAGGCATGAGCCACCATGCCCGGCCAGTAATACTTTCTTAAAATCTATTTTGCTTACCATCGAAACCACCTTTTCAGCTGTCTTTTGGTTAATATTTGCCAGAAACATTTTTTTCTGTCCTTTTACTTTGAACCTTTCTGTGCTTTGGAAGGTTTTCTGTCACCAATTTATTGGAAGACATTTTTTTCTTCCTTCAAACAACATGACAGGTTCTGTCTTTGACATGTTTAAATCATTTTTGTTCCATTTCTAATATGCAAGGACTTTATCCTTTCACATATCACTTTATATTTTATTGGTGATTTAATGTTTTTTCTTTGTGTTTTCCTTTTTGTTTGTTTTCCTATATTTCTCATTCCATTTTTTTCCTCTAGTGATTAGGAGGTTATATTCCTTGTTTCTGTTCTTTGGTGATTATCCTTGAAATTGTGCCGCATATACTATTCTTAAGTTAATATCTTAACTCCAGGCTTAGAGTGATATGAGGACTTGGGAACATTTGAGCTCCAGTCACTGGCTGTTTGATTTCATTGCTATCCATTTTCAGTTTTTCAGCTCTAGCTTTAATATTATTGATTGTGTTGTTATTCTATCCTGTGTTTATTCTGGGTTGTTTGTATTTTTGCTTATTAGTCCTTCTTGTGTCTCAGGCCTTTATTCCATGATAATTTCCTTATTCCTAAAGTACATAATTTAGAAATCATTTTATTTGTTTTTTGAGACAGGGTCTCACTCTGCCACCCAGGCTGGAGTACAGTGGCACAATCGTAACTCACTGCAACCCTCCAACTCTTGGGCTCAAGGGATCCTCCCGCCTCAGCCTTCTGAGCGGCTGAGACCACACCATGTGCCACCATACCTGGCTAATGTTTTTATTTATTGTAGAGACAGGGTCTCACTTTGTTGCCCAGGCTGATCTCGAACTTCTGGGCTCAAGTGATCCTCCCACCTCAGCCTCCCAAAGTGCTGGGATTATAGGTGTCAACCACTGTAACTGGTCTAGAAATCATTTTAGTAATTAGTAAAATAGTAAATACGTCAGGTTCTGTAGGTAGAAAATGCTCCTAGTTTTTCTTTGTCTAAAAACGTCCCAGGCCAGGTATGGTGGCTCACACCTGTAATCCCAACACTTTGGGAGGCCAAGGCAGGCAGATCACTTGAGGCCAGGAATTCGAGACCAGCCTGCCTAACATGGAGAAACCCCATCTCTACTAAAAATACAAAAATTAACCAGGTGTGGTGGTGGGCTCCTGTAATCACAGCTACTCAGGAGGCTGAGGCAAGAGAATCACTTTAACACAGGAAATGGAGGTTGCAGTGAACCAAGATCACTCCACTGCACCCCAGCCTGGGCAGCAGAGCGAGACTCCATCTCAAAAAAATAAATAAATAAAAATTAAAAAATTCAAATGTTCTTATTTTACCGTCATTCTTGAAAGGAGTTTTGCTGATACAGTTCTGAGATGGCTTTCAGAATTCTGAAAATATTCCACTGTCTTCTGGCTTAATTCATTGTTCTTTAGAAGGTTGATTTAAGTCAAATTTGTATTCTTTTGCAGATGTACTGTCTTCTAAATCTCACTGTGTGTGCTTTGAAAATCTTATTTGTGTGCTTCTTGCTTTTAACAGCTCATAGTCTTTGGTATTCTCTAGTTTCATTATAGTGAGTTTATTAGTTGGATTTCCATTTAGTTGTACTGCTTGGTATTTGTTTGGGTTTTTTTCCCCCGATTTGTTTTTGTTTTTGAGACAGCGTCTTGCTGTGTTGCCCAGGCTGGAATGCAGTGACATGATCACAGCTCACTTAAGCTTCAACCTCCTGGGCTGAAGTGATCCTCCCACCTCAGCCCCTGAAGTAGTTGGGACTATGGGCATGTGCCATCACACCCAACTAACTTTTTTAAAAATTCTTCCTAGAGACAAGATCTCACTACATTGTCCAGGCTGGTCTTGAACCCCTCAGTTCAAGTAATCCTCCACCTCAGCCTACCAAAGTGCTGGGATTATAGGTGTGAGCCACTGTGGCCAGCCCTACTTGGTATCTGTTTTTCTTCCTGTGTCTTAGATCAGTTGGGAAAAGTTCTCAGTCACTATAAATCTACATGTTATTGCTTCCCTTCCTCTGTCTTGTTTTATTGAAATTCCAATTAGACATGTTAGACCTTCTCACTCTTCTCTGTATTTCTGCACCTTCTCTCATGTTTTTTTTCCTCTCACTTCTCAAGCTATATTCTGAGTAATTTATTTAGATTTATACCTCAGATCTCATATACACACTCTTCAGATGCATATAGCCATTTGTTACACCTACTCAATGAATATTTTTATTTCAGTAAATGTAGCTTTCCTTTTTGAAAGTGTGATTTCATCCTTCTTTAAATCTATCAAGTCATTTTATGAGTTTCTTGTCTCCTATTCATATTTGGGGGACTTTTTACCTCCTTAAAACAGTTATTCTATATTTTCTATCCATTAATTCTAATATCTCAAGTCCCCAGCAGGTCTGGTGTTATTTCTTTTGACTGTTCCCACATGATGGTTTGTTTCTTTGTGTTTGATTTTTATTTGAGCACATCTTTGTTTGGTCTTTACTCCATGGTGAACTAGCAATCCAAGTAAAGGTACTATTTTTCAGACAGGATATATTTTTGCTTCTCTTGCAAACCAGCTGGCCCTGTGGGCCTGGGAGACTTCATCAAGGAGTCTACAGTTCTTGACCCTTTTGCCAAGGCAGCACTTAAGGCTCCTGACTTCATCTGTTCTCCTCCAACATGTATTTTTTTCACATTCTTATCTTTAGAATAGTTTTTATGTCTATTTTGTGATGTTATTTACTGACTATAATTTCTTCAGCCTCCATGAAATGTTTTCTGAGAACGTGTCATTTTTTGATAAATAAACTTCATTTACTTCAGTTATAAAATGAAAGGATTGGAAACTCAGTCATAAATAGGCTTTCATGAATAACACCATCTAAACTTAAAAACTAGGGGAAATCCCATCATGTCGCTGGCTGTCCATCATGGCTGTGTTGCTGCAAGCTGGAACACCAGGTTTTATCCTGCTGGAATATGCATGTCTCTAAGTGTGTACTGTCTCAGAGAAAGCCTCATATTGTTGTTCTGACCGTAATGTTATCCTGCAGCTTTTCTCAGTATTGAGCATCCACACAAAACAAATATTTCTTTCATGGGAAACAGGGTAAAAATGGGAAAAGGACACTCTGTTTCTAGGTAATATATTTGGTTTAAGAGAATGGTCATCTTAATGTACTTTTCAGCCATATTTGGCTTAGGTTTTAGTTTCATGCCTGTGGATGGTGGTTCAAACACCTGCATGCACACATACAGAAAGAATGTCTTGAATTCAACATTTTTTTAAATCCTGACTCACCCATTTAGGAAGATGACTACAGTGGATTTCTTTTTTTTTTTTTTTCCCTTGGTTTTTCTTTAATTTATTTAAATTATATTGGCCAGTCACAGCAGTATATAGTGGCTTTCTAATGAAGAAGAAGAGGGAAATCTTGATCTCTGCATTAATCCAAACTGCCTCCTCAAAGAACAAATGTGAATGGTTTTTTACAGAGCCTGCCTTCTGGTACAAGATGCCTGTGGAATGTTCGGTGAAGTGCACTTAGAGTTTACCATGTCGAAGGCAAGACAGTTGGAAGGGAAGTCTTGCAGCCTGGTGGGAATGAAGGTTCTACAGAAAGCCACCAGAGGAAGGTGAGAACGTGCCAGAATGGCATCCAGTTTGCTACAATTGTTGGTTCTTTTTATTAGTCTTTTGTCTCTAATTTTATTTTTAAAGGCAATAAACCAGGGTCCTAGAGTTTGCCCATAAAACAAGGCCAGAAGTTGAGTGGAACCTATGAAGTATCTTTAGGGGAAGAATTGTAATTGACAACAAAAAGAATTAGGCAGGTTTCATGATTCATAATTTTATTAAAAGAAGATTAAAATGTTATATATGTGTTTTAATTATGAAGATTTGTCTTTTGTGTGTTTTCTTCACTATAACAATAAAGCATCTTTGGGTGGTAAGTATAAATGAAAACCTAATTTAGTGAAAAAACATTTTGTGAGCTTTAAGCAAAATTCTTAAGTTGTCATGTCTTTGCACTTTCCAAAGTAAGCAAGCATTGTTCTCTGCCAGGTTTCATGGCACCTCGCCCTAAAATGTTGTTTTTGATAGGCAGAGGTGGAGTGTTACAAAGATCTGGCCTATCTGTGCCTGTTACATCTCCAGTAATCATTCTAATCTATGAATTAGGGAAAAAAAAGAAAAAGAAACATTTTTAATGGAACTACTCAGTCATATAGTGAATTGGGGTTTTTCTCAATCTTCTCATTACATCTCTTTCTTTAAGTAGTGTGTTATTTTAGCTCTCTTGTTGATGTTTTGTTTAATTATAGAATATCTGAGCTATAACTGTATTAGAGGGAGAAAAAGTCCCATTCTGAGTGTATGATAGTCTGCTTTTGGAGCATGTATTGATAGTATCCTCCGTAGTTTGCATCATAACCACTCTGGCTATGGCCATTCTAAATGGTGAGTGTTTAGTGAGCATTTCCTTGACTGACCTCAGTAGGCATTTAGCTCTCCCACAGGCCTTGACTTTGAGTCCTGTCATACCATACTGCTGAGTGACAGGTCTGCCCAAGAGCTTGTTTTCCTGGGAGACATATCCCCTGTAAGCCCCGAGTAGATAAGAGCACATTTTTATTAATCTGTATAGCTATGTTTTGTGTTTTTTTTGTTTTGGTTTGGTTTGGTTTGGTTTTTGGTTTTTTGTTGTGTGTGTGTGTGTTTGTTTTTGAGACAGAGTTTCGCTCTTGTTACCCAGGCTGGAGTGCAATGGTGCCATCTTGGCTCACTGCAACCTCCGCCTCCCAGATTTAAGCAATTCTCCTACTTCAGCCTCCCAAGTAGCTGGGATTACAGGTGCCTGCCACCACGCCCGGCTAATTTTTTGTATTTAGTAGAGATGGGGTTTCACCATGTTGGTCAGGCTAGTCTCAAACTCCTGATCTCAGGTGATCTACCCACCTCAGCCTCCCAAAGTGCTGGGATTACAGACGTGAGGTTCCACGCCCGGCCAGCTATATTTTATAATAAATACTTCCTCTTGTTTGTAAACAGGCAGCTGTATTATAATTTAATTGCATTATGTGTTTGGGGAATGCGATTCATCCAGATATTTGGAAAGCATGTCTAGATACGAGAAAAGCTTGGTTGGGTCACATGAGTCTTACCCTTATTAAGACTGAACCTCATTTTAGTCCTCATTAGAATATTCATTGTAGGCCAGGCGCAGTGGCTCCCAACACTTTGGGAAGCCAAGGCAGGCTGATCACTTAAGGCCAGGAGTTTGAGGCCAGCCTAGCCAATATGGCAAAACCCTGTCTCTACTAAAAATAAAAAATAAAAAAAAAATTAGCTGGGCATGGTGGCACATGCCGGTAGTCCCAGCTACTTAGGCTGAGGCACGAGAATTGCTTGAACCCTGGAGGCAGAGGTTGCAGTGAGCTGAGATTGCACCACTGCACTCCAGCCTGGGTGACAGAGCGACACTCTGTCTTAAAAAGAAAAAAATATTCATTGTAAACATTTCAGACTCACAAGCATCTGAAGACTAAGTGTAGTTATGGTAATCATCAGGGCCGTTTAAAGGGGAGGGCTCTTTCACTCGGCTGCCACCCACCCGAGCCTGGCAAGGACATGAGGGGGCTCCCACCACAGGATGTTCTAGCTGTGCTCCAGGCCAGAGGCAGCTGTTCTGGCTGGAGACTGCAGGACGTAGCATCTTACGGAAATACTGCTGGAGAAGGACACAGCCAGACAGGACCTGGGAATCTTTGTCTCTCTAAAGGTCCTGTTCTTTCACCATTCTTCTTTATAGCCATACATGTACCTAACATTTAATCTAGTTTTTGTGGTTGACACTAGAAGCCTGACCATCTATAACATTTACATGGGAAATGTTTTTTCCATGGGAAATGCATTGAGTATTCCAACAAATTCATTTACTGATAACTGTTGAACCTCCTTCCTTGTTAAAGTTGGTGACTAGTATTCGATGCTTTTTTAGATTCAGATTAATTATTTTATATATTTAATTATATTTTGCCATGCAAAACATCCGAATAAATGTTTAGATTGTTTTCTTGTTCTTTTGGAAGCTATATTTCTTCAAAACAAATTATTAAATCGTTTTGGAATGCGGGATGTTATAATTGCTTATTAGTGACATCATCCATCCGTGGCCCAGTAAACACAACATTGTCTCTCTTTTTTTCCCCCAAATTATTGTGTTTCATAGCAACTGTCGTAAACTTTAACAAAATACACTTCTCATAAACCTTAACAAAATATACTTCCCCAAATTCAAGCTAAAATGATTAATTTTATAATTTCAGTATCTAATACAGAAAATAACCTTTTCCCAATTGGAAGATAGTTGTATGTTTGGGCTAAGTCACAGAGCCTCTTAGATCTGGCCTACCAGATCTAAATTTCGTCTGATCCACAGTTCTGGTGATGAAACAGCACTCAGCCCTACCTGCTGTTGAAACATCACTCAGCCCTACCTGCTGTTGAGTGACTGTGTTGCAGGGGACTCATGACTACAGAGCCACCAGGCAGGCACACATGCTGCCAGATGCCTATGCAGGGAGCACCGCCCTGGCCAACTGCTTTAGTCCAGAGGCTCGCAGAAAAACAGCAGCATAGCTTTTGTTTCTCTGACAGACTAATTTTTGGGATTTGAGTGTCTATGTTGACTGGTCAGAGGAAGAAGAGTCAGAAAAACAACCCGAGCTTCGGTTTAAAAACTGTACAGTTTTCACAACAGTACCAATCTGATATATGCTCACCGCAGAACATGCAGCACAGCCTGTGCTTCCTTCCTCTCCAGGACACTCCTGCTATTCCTCAGTGACTCTCTGCTAAGGGCCACCCTCCAGCCCACCTCCCCGCCCACCACTGACCTCTGTCCTCCCAAGTAGCCTGTGCAGCACTTTAGTAGGCCAAAACAAGCTGAGAAGTCACAGGGCTTTGGTGTCATAATTCTGTGTGTGAACTTTATTTTTTTTTGTTGTTGTTGCTGTTTATTATATGCTTTTATTTGTATTTGCCAGGGCAATACTGAGAAAAAGAAAAAAAATTCCCTGAAATATGTTAACCTATCATACGTATAGAAACTATAGCTAACAAATTCTTTTGGGGAGAGTGGGGAAAGGAGACCTCTTTCAGTTCCAAAATCTGATATTTATTTCCCAACTTGTTAAAACAACCACTGAGTCCAAAATATATTATTAATTTATAGGTACTATTTTCTGTAGGCCTCTTGAAGGGCCCTTTTACAGCAATGTACTGGAGAAGCTCTTATTGAAGAACATTTTGTCAATACTCAGTGTCTACAGGGGGTGCTATCTGGGTGTTGAGAATGACAAAGAAAGCAACTGACATGGTCTTTGACCTTGAATTGTGTCCCTTTCAACCCAAAACAGGACAGGTAGAAGTATTAGAGTAGTTGATGATTCAAATAATTAGACCTTAGCTGACTGATCCCAGGAGGTTTCATGAAAGAAATGAGAACAAATGCTTTTAACATCCTGATCTAGCAGAAAGAAAAGTGTCTCTAAATTGGTGAGATGTTATCTGTGAATAGAAATATAGGATTTAGAGAGAGAGAGATGCAAAAGGGGAAGTAAGAGGGTTTATTCAAGAGAGATTATGACTGGGTGCAGTGGCTCATGCCTGTAACTTAGCACTTTGGGAGGCAAAGGTGGGCCGATCGCTTGAGCTCAGGAGTTTGAGACCAGCCAGGGCAACATAGTGAGACCTTCACCTCAAAAAAAATAATAATAATAAGATAATTCACTCACTTATTCAGTAAATATTATTTAGTCCCTATTTGTACTATGCTCTCAGCTAGTTGCCATGGCACTGAGCTGTGTGCCAGATTTGGGGGATTTATCCCAAACCAGAATATACTGAGGGATAAAGTCTGCTAGATAAAGCCTAAATCCTATTATTAGGGATTTTGCATTGGTTCTGGAGAAATGAGGTTCAATATGAGTTTTTGAGTGAAGAAGAGAAGAGGTCATAAACACAAAAATGAAGTAAGACTATCTTTACTCCTGTACCTACAATAGATGGGAAATTGAGGGAGAGATTGGGATAGGGCCACAAGGCTGGAAACTTTTCCCACAGTTGAAGGAAGGAGAACAGAGAAGTGGTACATAGGGAGCTCTCAGGAGCTGTGGCACATGCCAGGAGCACAAAACAGCTCGCTTCCTCTACACTTAGAGCAGCGTAGGAGCCAAGGGGAGACTCAGAAGGATAGCTGGTGATGTGGCACCACCTGGCAAGCACCCACACAGGGAGCGGAGGCTCAGAGCATCCCCCTTGGAGGGGGTGCAGAGGGTGGGGTAGGATGTAGGAGCTCTGGACAGAACAGGAAAGGCATGGGCTAAGGGCTAAAATGGAAAGGGAGGGTAAGCTCCCAGGCCCACACAGCCATTTCATCCCCTGCGGAGTGAGGACAAGGTGAGGACTGCTGCCCTGGTCAGCTTCCATGAAAAGGTGAGGGGAGGAAGTGCATTTCAGAGAATTAGCCAATTGAGAAGCTATCGTCTAAACACGAACTTCCATTTTTATGGCAGCAGATTAAGTGGTGATAAGCTTTTTATCAGAAGCCAAGCTCAGTCAGCATGCTCAGAAATTAACCAATCCGAATCAGGATAGAAAGTTCCTTTGTAACCCCCAGTGGGATTCCCAGTCCACTGCCCTGCTAGCCTGTGCACTAGTTTCCTGGGCTTTATTTAAGCGCCTTTTCCCTCACAGGCCAGTGTACCCTCATTAAGGGCCCAGCACTGCCTCCCTTGCCTCCTGCTGCAACCACCACCAGGATGCCCTCTCCTCTCCACCAGCACCATGGAAGTAAGCTTGCAGCTCACTCTGGTGCCTGTGCCTAGGACTGTGTGGGATGTCTGCTGGCCTGTGGCCCAACACAGACACATGTTTTAATGTCAGTGAGTGATGTCACTGGTATAGATTTGAGTGTGCCCCTTTTTTTGATGAATAATATGAGAACATCATGACATTCGTATGAGGAGTCCTCCAATGCATCATAGATGCATCATACAAGGGCTGCTCTCCAGTGCTGGACTGTGCCACGTGCCTGCCTCCCCCATCCCCTCCAGTGCTGGCCTGTGCCAGGTTCCCACCTGCCCCCATCCCCTCCAGTACTGGCCTGTGTCAGGTGCCTACCTTCCCCCACCCCCTCCAGTGCTAGCCTGTGCCAGGTGCCCACCTTTCCCATCCTCTCCAGCGCTGGCCTGTGCCAGGTGCCCACCTTTCCCCACCCCCTCCAGTGCTGCCTGCGCCATGTGCCCGCCTGCCTCCATCCCCTCCATCCCCTCCAGTGGTGGCCTGTGCCATGCGCTGGCCCACTGGTCTCTGAGTCTAATGGACCTATGATGGCTTCATCATCGTTACAACTGTTCCTTGTAGGGTGTCTACATGTGGACAGTCAGTGAAGCTGTGTCAGTTGCGTTCCCAGCCACCATATTTCACACTTGCCCGCTGGTTGGTAGGCTCCCTCAGGGCAGGTGCTGTTTCTCATTTACCATTATATTTTCTGTAGATAGCAGAATTTCTGACACATGATAAGCGAATAATTTTTATTTGTGGGATGCACATTAGGTGTTTTCTTGGGTTAATCTTAGAACTTTTGTCAGCAAGATTTAAATGTGTATTTTTATAGTTCCTAATTATTGGAGCTCAATTATAGCAGTAATGGTGACGACCCATTTGGTGCCAGGGGCTGTGTGCGGTGCAGGTGACAACCACACTAGCCATGTGCCTGTGGACACAGACCCTCGGTGTCCTCACTAATTTAGGGGAAGTGAATATGGGCATGTGGTGAGAGCACTTGATCACGCGGATGGCAAGAGTGTGAGTGTTCATTATGAATTTTTCACAGAAAAACAAGTTGTATGCATTGCACTTTCCCTTTTCCTTTTAGTCTCCACAAAAGTCAGTTACAGAGGAGGAGGCTCAGCGTGCACCCAGTCTTACAGAAGAGGGCCTGAGACAGAGGTGGGGTGACTGGCCCAGGGTCCACCAGCCAGCCCAGCTGTGACTGGGCAGGATGCTGGGGTCTTCAGTCTCCCACAGAGCCCATCACGTTCCATCCAGCAGAGTGAAACTGGGATACACCAAAGTGCTGGAGAGGGAACCCTTAAGAGTCATTACACATGAGTTTACCGGGCTGGGTTATTTATTGGAGAATCATTTCAGAGGCTCCTTCAACAGGAAATACGTAGTGGTAAGAGCTTTCCTTGGGTAAGAAACTTCAATAGTAATTTACTTCCTTTGATTTTCCTTCTTCAAAAAGGCCACCCTTTTAAAAAGCCACACACTTCCCTTGGGGTTTGAGGTCCAGCATCTCTTTCTTAATTGCTATGCTTAGAAACCCTGCTTCAAAGGACATTTCTAAGAATTCTTTCATGATTTTGAAAAATAAAATTGTTCCTGGTAACTTCACCGGAGTGTCTGAAAAGGAAAATAAAGTATCACTTAAGAGAGAGTGCTGGGCCGGGCGCAGTGGCTCACACCTGTAATCCCAGCACTTTGGGAGGCCAAGAGGCAGATCACCTGAGGTCAGGAGTTTCTAGCCAGGCAGGCGTGCCATGTAGTGGCATGCACCCGTAATCCCAGCTACTCGGGAGGCTGAGGTAAGGTAGGCGAATCCCTTGGACCCGGGGGCGGAGGTTGCAGTGAGCCGAGATCATGCCATTGCACTCCAGCCTGGGTGAAAGAGCAAAACTCCATCTTAAAAAAAAAAAAGAGAGAGAGAGAGAATGTGAATCTCGAGACCAGGACTGCTCAGAGCAGCAGCAGTAGTCACTTTCTACCTGAGCAGCATGCTGTTACTTCAAGCCCTTCATCAGTTTAGAAGTGTGTTTTGTGTTTTTCCTATAGTTTTCTTTCTGCCAAATGTTACCTCCCACTAGGATTTTAAGTCAAAATTAAACTTTATTGTCCTTTAAGACTGGAGTTTTTTGGGCCAATATTTACCTATTGTGAAGTATCTCTTTGTAAACTCTTCTGCTAAAATAATGCATTCTAAGCATCCGGATTGAGATTTTTTTTTTTAAACGTAGAGCATTTTAGAAGGTAAAGTAAGCTCTAAAACATTTTCTTTGGCTTGGTTACATTTTAGGAAGATGAAGTCTGTTTTTCTGATTTTTGTTTAATTGCTTTATTTCTGAGTGCCTTTGTTGTTACTGTAAACTGACAATCATTTTTACTAGTGAGTCTAATCAAAGATCAATAGAGATCATGACTTATTTTTATTTTAAAGGAAATATATTTTTGAAATCTAAGGTCTTAGTCCCAAGTCACACATATCATTATTAGAATTTATAGGCCGGGCGCGGTGGCTCAAGCCTGTAATCCCAGCACTTTGGGAGGCCGAGACGGGCGGATCACGAGGTCAGGAGATCGAGACCATCCTGGCTAACACAGTGAAACCCCGTCTCTACTAAAAATTCAAAAAACTAGCCGGGCGAGGTGGAGGGCGCCCGTAGTCCCAGCTACTCCGGAGGCTAAGGCAGGAGAATGGCGTAAACCCGGGAGGCAGAGCTTGCAGTGAGCTGAAACCCGGCCACTGGACTCCAGCCCGGGCGATAGAGCGAGACTCCGTCTCAAAAAAAAGAATTTATAACTTTCTAAGGCTTCAGCTGTTTCTTCACTTCCTTATATATTTGGTTGCTTTACTTTGAACACATTAATTGATTCTTATACAAGGAGTCTTTATCTTAATAACTTAATCTGCTTAAAATAATTTTGATAATGTATATTTTGCACAAGAACAATGAGGAAAATCAGAAGTTGAAAAGTTGAATCTTTCATTTACAAAGACTTATTTTCTCATTAGAATAATAAAGGAGTGTGTAGAAATACAGTAAACTGAGCAATATTATACTTCTAAGCTTTAGTTTCTTCATTTTCATTAGCAGCTAAAGAGTCATGAATCTTCAGTGATTTAATTAAGGAGGGAAAAAAGGAGGAATTTATATGCTTAGGTCAGAAGAATATGGGATATAGCATCAATAATAAAATTGAAAGGGATACAATTAAACCAAACTGGTCGTTGTCCTGAAACATCACCCCAATGCAAATAGAAATAGAACTGGAAGTAAAGGAAGGAAACATTTTTAAGAGAAGACATGAAATGGGCCATAAAATAGGTTTTTATTACGTCCAAAGTGAACTAACTAAAAGGAGCATGCTACAACATGGATGAACCTCAAAAACATGATGCTAAGTCCAAAACAAAAACAGACACAAAAGGTCTCATGCCTTGTGACTCCCTTATTGTGAAATGTCCAGACCAGGCAAATCTATGGAGACAGCAGATGGGCTTCCAGGGCCTGAGAAGAGAGGAAATGGGAGTGACTGCTAATGGGGATGGGGTCTACTTTGGGATATGGAAATATTCTGCAATTAAATAGAGGTAGTGTGTGCACAACATTCTGAATGTACTACCTACCACTAAATTGCATACTTTAAAATGACTAATTTTATGAAGTTTTAATTTACTTATTTTCTTACTATAATTTTATGTTATATTAATTTTACCTCAAGTTTAAAAAAGAAAAATGAACTGAATGTCTAGAAAGTGCTTATGCTGTTATGAAAATAACTACAGGCCGGGCACGGTGGCTCAAGCCTGTAATCCCAGCACTTTGGGAGGCCGAGACGGGTGGATCACGAGGTCAGGAGATCGAGACCATCCATCCTGGCTAACACGGTGAAACCCCGTGTCTACTAAAAAAATACAAAAAACTAGCCGGGCGAAGTGGCGGGTGCCTGTAGTCCCAGATACTCGGGAGGCTGAGGCAGGAGAATGGCTTAAACCCGGGAGGTGGAGCTTGCAGTGAGCTGAGATCTGGCCACTGCACTCCAGACTGGGCGACAGAGTGAGACTCTGTCTCAAAAAAAAAAAAAAAAAGGAAAATAACTTAAGAATGTGAAGCTTCAT
>NC_045440.1:47161100-47238440 GCF_002776525.5 Piliocolobus tephrosceles
TGTCTAAAAAAAAAAAAAAAAAAAAAGGAAAATAACTACAGATATTTCATAAGTTCAGTTGGAAAAGAATAGTTTCTCAATGAAACTTCTGGGCATAATTCCACATATATCAAAAAGGTATAACATAAGGAATAGGGGCTCAAAAAGGAAATGCCAGTTATTATTAACCTTGGCCAGTAAGGCTATTTTGGGGGAAATAAGAACATGGATTTGCTTATTAAAATGGGCACCCCTCTAAACCAGCCATCACTTTTGTCTTTCAGTGGAAGATCTCTTATCCTTAAGATAAGAATCCTGATTTTTATGTCTACTCTATGTAATCTACTTTCACTATTAATGGGAGTGGAAATCAAGAGTGATTAAAGCATGCAAAGGGAAGACAAGGGACTGTGATCAGGCTTGGAACACCCATCTGTTTGATCATAGGAAGGAGGATGAATGAGAACCGCAAACCATCTGAGAGATTCTGTTTGAACTGTGTAGGCTAAGCATTAACCATTCCCAGCATTCCTGCCCTGAGTACCTAGCCTTCTACTACTGAAGCTAAAACTATTTAAAACTTTTGGACTGTACTTACCACTACTCAACAGAAAGAAGTTCACATTATTGTCAATTAGATAAAAATTCTGCTTTGACTACAGTCTTCTGTATGTTGCTATGGCTTCACTTACTCATTTAACAAACAGCACCTTAGCAATGGCATGTGAAGTCATAGCTCCTGCCCTCAAGGCGTTTACACTCCAGAGAGCAGCAGGTTAATAACACTTTTGCTGGAGTGGGTGAACATCCCCTTCATCTGCTTTGGTCAGCAGGGGAGGAGCCCTTTGGCTAGGACTCATAAGTTCGAGTTTCTAGGCAGAGGCCTGTGGGAAAGCACTCAGAGTAAAATGACCTTACCCTCCACCCATAAACTTATTTCCCCAGTACAAGTTGAGCATCCCTTTTCTGAAATGCTTAGGACTAGGAGTGTTTCAAATTTCCATTTTTTATGAATTTTGAAATATGTGCATTATACTTAGTGGTTGAGCATCCCTAATGGGAAAATATGAAATCCAAAATACTCCAAAGAGCATTTCCTTTGAGTGTCACATAAGTGCCCAAAAAGTTTTGAATTTCAGATTAGGGATACTCAATTTGGTTAGACCATCTTTTGACCAAAAATAGGCTGCTGTTCAGGGCCAAGTGTTATTTTTGTATCCTCTATAGCAGTTAGCACAGTGTTCAGTAAAACCCAGTTTGGCCAGGCATAGGGACTCAAACACCTGTAATTCCAGCACTTTGGGTAGCTGAGGCAGGCGGATCATGAGGTCAGGAGATCGAAGCCATCCTGGGTAACACAGTGAAACCCTGTCTATACTAAAAATACAAAAAATTAGCTGGGCATAGTGACGCATGCCTATAGTCCCAGCTACTCGGGAGGCTGAGGTAGGAAGAATTACTTGAACCCAGGAAGCAGAGGTTGCAGTGAACCAAGATCACACCACTCCACTCCAGCCTGGGTGACACAACAAGACTCCGTCTCAAAAAAAAAAAAAACCTGATTAATAAATGATGAAATCTGAACCTAACAAACTGTTAAAACTTTTTCTTGGCTATAAAAACAAATTTTTTAGAAGTGTTCTCAAAAGTGACTTTATTCTTCCTCCCTCACTCCACTACCTACTCCCACATGACCAAGGGACACAGTATAACCGAGTTAGCTCTGAATTATTTGACTGTGTGGGCCAGGCTTACTCAAGGGAACTTACTGGTTTAAAAAAAAAAAAAAAAAAAAAAAAAACTTCTAGGAGCATCCTGATCACTGAGGGGAGACAGCTGTGATTCAGCATTGATTCACAGCTCTGGCTTTAGAATCCATATATCTTGGTTAATACATTGGTTCTTAAACTTGCTGGTTGATTGGTACTAATCCCATCCTTAGTTATCAACAAGGATAAATCTACTTCCGAAAGTTGTTAGGAGAATTTAATGAGATCACATTCATAGAAGTACCTTGTGCAGTGTAAACTAGCATGTAAGAAGTTGCTTTTCCCTTCTTCCTCAGACTTTTTCTTTCTACTTAACTGAAAAAGTAGAAATCCAGCCAGCACTGACCCAAGACTTTGTTGTCTTGTTTTTACAAACAAAATGGGTAGAAGAAAGAAATCAGAAGTAATTTAGAAAAATGATACAGTTTGAAAGTATTCCATGTTCTTCCCAAGGAAGAATATAAATCATCCAGTTGGACATTGCTAGGCATTGTCAATAACCCAATAATGGGAAAGAATGGATAATGAAGCCAGTGGGATTTGTACAGAGAGATTTAGTTTAAAACGGGGATAAAAGAAACCAAATGGGCCATATGCACTGGCTCATGCCTATAATCCCAGCGCTTTGAGAGACCAAGGCAGGTGGATCACCTGAGGTCAGAGATTCAAGACCAGCCTGGCCAACGTGGTGAAACCCCGTCTCTACTGAAAATACAAAAAATTAGCCAGGCTTGGTGGCAGGAGCCTGTAATCCCAGCTACTTGGGAAAGTGAGGCAGGAGAATCGCTTGAACTCTGGAGGCAGAGGTTGCAGTGAGCCAAGATCGCACCATTGCACTCCAACCTGGGCAACAAGAGCTAAACTCTGTCTCAAAAAAAGAAACAAAATAAAACAAAACAAAAACAAATGGAAGGTCAGCTGATATGACAGCATAAAAACATACCACTTATCCCTCCAGGTTAGTAATTTAACTAGTTAACTTATCTTGTACCACAGTAAGTCTAGAATTCAGTAAATGGGCAGGGTTTTGTTTTATTCTTTTTTTAATCATTTCTTGTCTTAAAAATATTTCTCCCACCCTACCCCTCACTGTCCTTCCTACCACAGAAATCATAATCATCTACCAGTAAGAGGTCAGTGATTTTATTTTCTTTATTTTTTTGAGACAGAGTCTCACTTTGTTGCCCAGGCTGGAGTGCAGTGGTGGAGGCCAGTGGTTTTAAGACTTTCAGTTTTTGATTTTTGTTTTGTTTTTTTTTATCTCTGCTCACTTCAACCTCCACCTCCCGGGTTCAAGCGATTCTCCTGCCTCAGCCTCCTGAATATCTGGGACTACAGGTGCACATCACCACCCCGAATATCTGGGACTACAGGTGCACACCACCACACTCAGCTAATTTTTGTATTTTTATTAGAAACGGGGTTTCACCATGTTGGCCAGTATGGTCTTGATCTCTTGACCTCGTGATCTGCCCACTTCAGCCTCCCAAAGTGCTAGGATAACAGGTGTGAGCCACCACACCTGGCCCTGTTTTTATTTAATATAAATGTGTTCAGGCATGATGGCTCATACCTGTAATCCCAGCACTTTGGGAGACCAAGGCAAGAGGATCACTTGGGCACAGGAATTCAAGGCCAGCCTAGGTAACATCTCGAGACCTGTCTATACACAAGGAAAGGGAGGGAGGGAAGGAAGGGAGGAGAGAGAAGGGAAGGGGAAGGAGAAGCTTACAAAACAAAGTATGGGAAGTTGTTTGTTCTGGAAGATGGATGAGTTGGGCCACCATGGCTCCCCACCCAGCTCCTTAGGAGTCCAGCAGCATAGTCTGAAAGCATCTGTTGTGGATTAATTGCTCATAAAAACATTTCACATATTCCATAGTTGTTCTTCTTTCTTCCTCTCGGGTTAATAGCTTGCGGCAGTAGTTGTTATCATGGGGACACTGGGTAGCAGTATGATTCAGAGGCAGAATAGAAATGTTCCTGTTAATCTCAAATAAAAACTCCAAATACTTACTTTAAATATGCTATTATTAGCTGAATTCTCAAAATTGGAAAATCTTACAGATTTGAATTTTGGAAAAAACACTTAAATCTTTATAATTTACCAAGAAAATCTCTCTGTTAATATGGGATGCTGAAAGTGACAAGAAAAGAAAGCTTGAGTTTCGCTAGAGTCACTCTATTCTTTTCGTTTTACCTTCAAACTAGGTAATAAATTAGATCGTGGTATTTATTTTTTAGATAAGACCCTGAAGTTCACTGACATTAAGTAATTTGGATCCCTGTATGTGAGCTGGGTCTCAAGACAGGTCCACCAAATTCCAAAGTCTGATTTTCGGTACTACAGCTGACATTTAATTACTTCCAGTTTTAGGAGAATTCATTTCTATAAATTTCTTGTTTGTTTTATAGTTATAACCCCTGGCCCTCAAAACAAAAATCTGATTATTTCTTGTCAGTGATGTTGATATTAATTTAGATTCTTGGTATTTTCCACTGTTTTTGTTAAACAACAGCAATAAACTATACTAGGATTGTCTTGAGTAACCAGGAAGAGTATTAAATCCATTTAAATCCATAGTAAATAATTACACTGCCTGCTTTTGGTTTAGTTAGTGTTCTTTTTTTTTTTTTTTTTTTTTTTGCCGTTTACTTAGATACTTATTAACAAAAATTATCAGCTGTTAAAAAAGGTTAGTGCAAAAGTAATTGCGGTTTTTGCCATTACTTTTAATATCATTACTTTTAGTTTTCATTACTGTTAAATGAAAGCAAGATAATTTACTTCTCTTTCTCAAGACACCAACAACGGGGTGGGTTGTGATGAAGCCGTTGAACCTGGACCATACATTTGTAAAAGGCCTCAGATTAGGACTTTCAGTATGATCCGTAAATGCAATAGTAATATAGCCACTGTTTTTGTTGGTTGTTGTTGTTCACATAACTAACATAAATTATAACAACAATTTAATAATCTCTCTTTTATCTTTTACCCACTGGATATTTACCCCAGTAAGTAAGCTTTCACATCTTTCTCCATGAATGTAGACGTATCTATAAACAAAAAGATATGGTTTGCCTTTTTCACTTAATTTCACCAGGATGTCCCTCTCTTGATAGATACTCAGGTTGTTTCTGGTTTTTAACACTTCAAAGCAGTGCTGCAACACACTTCCTTGTGTATCTCTGTCTGTATCTCCTTTATTTATTGAGCTTATATTTTAACCTTCTTTACTGTGAAATATAACAAGCATATGAAAGATGGCATAATTGTAGATTGTAACAAATAATAAGTGAATAAATAAAGCTCACTAACAAACCCACCACTGTAATTCAATAAACATGGCGGGTATCCAAAAGCCACCTGCTGCCCCCACCCCAATCCTAAAGATCTTCACACTTCTGAAATTTCTTCCATGTGTTTCTTTGCAGTTATACTACTTTTTATACATCTTTAAAAAATATATTTAGGTTGGGCACGGTGGCTCACGCCTGTAATTCCAGCACTTCAGGAGGCCAAGACAGGAGGATCGCTTGAGGCCAGGAGTTCGAGACCAGCCTGGGCATCATAGGCCTTATCTCTATAAAAAATAAAAAACTACTCTAGGGAAAACAGAAGAACCCTCCTGATTCTCTACTTTGTACCCACAAACATTTTTTTAAAAAGAATTCATTCTAAACAAATAAAAATAAAAAATAAAAAACTAGCCGAGTTTGATGGTGCACACTTGTAGTCCTAGCTACTTGGGAGGCTGAGGTGGGAGAATCACTGAGTGACAGATTGAGACCTGGCTATCAAAAAAAAAAAAAAAAAATGTGTGTATGTGTGCGCATATAGGTTTACCTGTTTTTGAACTTTATGGAAACAGCATCATGCTGGCACATTCTTTGTGTTTTGCTTTTTTTGCTCACTAGAGATGCCGCGGCCCCAGATGCACACAAAAGGACCCTGATGTGGGGGCCCCTTACAGAGGAGGACTGGAGACAACATAGTGTTAAACCAATAAACCTTGTAAGATTCATCTGTCTATTGCAGGTAGCTCCGGTTTATTCATTTTCATTCCATTTTATGCATTTACCACAATCTCTTTCTTCATGCAGTTGTTCTAGGCATTTCCGGTCACTGCTGGCAGGAGCAGGAGTCCCTGCTGTGTATCCCCTAGGGCACAGGTGTGCACGTCGTGGGGGTGGGGTGTTCCTAACCTTCAATGGATAATGCTAAACTGTCTTCCAGAAGCGGAGTTCAGCTTCCATTCCTGTTAGCATAGTAGAGCTCCTGCTCCATTACTTGGTACACTTAGGTGTCCTCGTTATCTTTTTTCCCAACTGCATTTTTTTCAGCCTGGTAGGTCTGTAGTGGAATTCACTGTGGTTTAAATTCCAGCTCCTGATTACTGCTGAGGCTGAGAGCCTTTTGCTGTGTATTGCTATTTGTGTTTCCACTTTGATGAAGTGCTGTTCAAGTCTTTTGTTTATTTTTCTTTGGGGGTTTTGAGTGTTATATATTTTGAGTAGTAGTCCTTCATTGGTTGTATATAATTTATGTGTTGTAGGTGGCTTGTCTTTTTATCAGCAGAAGTACCGATTTTTGGAGGGGGAGCAGATAGCATTGCCAAAGTGGGACTGCCTGAACAGAGTATGTAACTGGACTTGTTTTCATGACCCACAGGCAGGGCCCCAGGAGGCATTAAGTGTCTTTGAAATGGCTTCTGGACCCATAGCTCTCCCGGGTTGGTTGGGTTACCTTTAACCAGAACACTCCCAGCAGAGGCTATGGGTCTGTGTCTCCCTCAGGTAAAATGAGATTAACTTGAGCACCAAGGGAAACAGTCTAGAGCTACCGTTTGTCGTAGGCCAGTTAGGCCTGTTTTGTATGATCTTCAAAATAAGTCTCAGAAGCAGATATTATTTTACCCACTTCACAGATGAGGAGCTTGAAGCTCATCAGGAATAAAGATTTTACCCTGTGCCATACAACTGGAAAGTAGGAAAGTGGGGTTAAAGATCACTTTCACATGGCTCCCAAGCAAATTCTGCATCCATTCTGGCAACTTGAAGCATAGCGTAGCTTCATGGTACTGGGCACCTTGCTGGGGAGGCATCGGAACAGAGTCCACACCAGATGTCTGACTGTGACATAAGCCACAGCCCCTTCCCCTCCGCAACTCTCTGTGACTGGGGGTGGCGTGGGAGCTCTGATGAAGCACACTCCAGTGCCGGCCGTGGCACACTGCAGGCTGCTTACTGATTAGGTTGAAGCCTGGTTGCTCCATAAAGGATATTTTGTTGTTTTTC
Organism: Piliocolobus tephrosceles; assembly: GCF_002776525.5. NCBI lineage: Eukaryota > Metazoa > Chordata > Mammalia > Primates > Cercopithecidae > Piliocolobus > Piliocolobus tephrosceles. The sequence goes on from NC_045440.1 coordinate 47,168,147, forward strand.
TCTTCACTATTTGGCACGTCAGTGTAAATTATTTTAATAGGACTCACAGTTTCAGTCTTTGAAGCATTATGAGGGGAAGCTACATGATGTGTGAATTTAAGATAATAGGATGAATTGTAAGGAGACAAGGGTTTTTGTTAAGTATCAGAGCACACTTGTAATATTTGGTTAAAAAAAAAAACTTATGTGTCCATAAGAGATATGGGTTGACAGATTTTGTGTGGAAGTGTGGGTTTTTCCACCTCCACGCTGGTGAGTGCGTGGATCATGTGAGGCTTTTGGAATAATACCACCAGGACAGAAGAGAGAACTGTTTGCAGAGTTGCAGATAGCAACATGTTTCAGGAGCTCTTCATTTCCTGTGAAGTTGAGTGTGTGTGTGTGTGTGTGTGTGTGTGTGTGTAATTTCCTGATGAAGTAGAAGTGTGTAAAGAACATTGTTTTTACAAAGTTTCTAAATTATACTACTTAATAATTTTATGTCCCCAATCTTGAGTCAAGAGTTGATTAGGAGGATTTTTTTTCTTTATATATATTATTAGTTTTATATTACATATATATAATATATATATATATTATTTTTAATGCCCTGTCTTTAACAAAAGACATTTTTAAATATAACTAGCAGGCTGCGCACGGTGGCTCACGCCTGGAATCCCAACACTTTGGGAGGCTGAGACGGGCACATCACTTGAGGCCAAAAGTTCAAGACCAGCCTTGCCAACATGGAGAAACTCCATCTCTACTGAAAATACAAAAATTAGCCAGGCATGGTGGCACATGCCTGTAGTTGCAGCTACTTTGGACGCTGAGGCAGGACAATCCACTTGAACCTAGGAGGCGGAGGTTGCAGTGAGCCAAGATCACACCATTGCACTCCAGCCTGGGTGACAAGACGAGATTCCGTCTCAAAAAATAAAAAAACTAGCAGATGTCCTGTAAAATGTGAGACATTCCAGAGTTACAAAGTTATCTTATATAATTATATAAATTTAAGCAGAGATTCAAAGGAATCATGCAAAGGGCTTAATTTCAGATGTGTGTTTTAATTTCCTTCTTTCAGTTTCTCCAGCTAGCTACGATCTGAAAAATATCTTGCTGGCCGGGTGCAGTGGCTCATGCCTGTAATCCCAGCACTTTTGGAGGCCGAGGAGAGCAGATTGCTTGAGGTCAGGAGTTTGAATCCATCCTGAGCAACATGGCAAAACCCCATCTCTACTAAAAATACAAAAATTAGCCCTGTGTGGTAGTGCACTCCTGTAATCCCAGCTACTAGGAGCCCGAGACACGAGAATCACTTAAACCTGGGAGGCGGAGGTTGCGGTGAGCCAAGATTGCGCCACTGCACTGCAGCCTGGGCAACAGAGCAAGACTCCATCTCAAAAAAAGAAAAGAAAAGAAACAGAGAGAGGGAAGGAGGGAGGGAGAGAGAGAGGGAGGGAGGGAGGGAGACAGAGAAGGAAAGAAAGAAAAAAGAAAAGAAAAAGAAAAATTATCTTTCTGAAATTCAGTGAACTTGATTTGGAAATGTTTCGTAAGTTCCCACATCTATACGGTATTCATAGGATATTCTTAGCAGAGATATATCTCTGGAGTCAGAATGCCTGATCAGATTCCCTTCCTGGCTGTCCCACCACGGTGATTGAAGGGCTGCTCCAGGACACACCAGAAGTATTACTGAAATACTGCCTCATGGTGTGCATTTTACTGTTCCACAATATCTTATGTCATAGAAGAGGGTTTAAGTATGAAATTCACATGGCCACAGTTTTATATAGATGTGGAAACCCAAGGAAATATTTTTCTTTGTATTCTAAGCCATGTTCTCCTGTGCTGCCACAAACCCTGGGCCCAGCACAGGTACTGTCTCTGTCCTCTGAAGAGCCACAGTGCAGGGCTGTCTTGTCTGGTGCTCAAGACCCGCTCCTGTGGCTTAGCAGGGCCAACAGGCACACCAGGGGTTACATGGAACTAATGTTCCACTAGCTTGACTTAGGAAAAGGAAGTGCAGCCACTCCAAAAGTAGAGTGCTGAAGCCACTGGGTTCACTCCCAGCCCTGTGCTGCTCCTGGACTCTGTGTCAGCTTTCCAGTGAAGATAACAGGACTACTCTTTTATTGCAGAAGTCCCCAGCTTTTCATTTCCTGGAAACTTTGAGATTAGTTTGAGTGGGGGCTTTGAGGAAAGAGAAGAAAGATAATATTTATAGCAAAATCATTAAGCAGAGGTGAAGAAAGTATAGCAATGGATGTATTTCAGGTTAGGTTTAGTGGTCTCCTGATTAGAGGCCCCTGTCTTAAGTTAATAACACTTTTTAAATAACAGCTTGACTGAGACATAATTTACATATCCTAAAATTTACCCTTTTTAAAATGTACGAATCATTGGTTTTTATTTTACTCACAAAGTTGTGCAACCAGCACCCTAATTCTGGCACATTTTCATCACCTCAGACAGAAACCTAGTACCTTCAGCAGGAGCTCTGCACTTCCCCTCCCCTGGCAGCCACTCCTCTACTTTCCATCTCTGTGGATTTGCCTGTTCTGGACGTTTCCTGTCAGCGGAACCATACAGATGTAACCTTTGGTGTCTGGTGTCTTTCACTTTAGCAGAATGTTTTTAAGGTCTATCCATGATGTAACGTGTATCAGAATTTCCTTTTTTTTTTTTTTTTTTTTTTTTTTTTGAGACCGAGTTTCTCTCTTGTTGCCCAGGCTGGAGTGCAATGGTGCCATCTCAGCTCACTGCGACCTCTACCTCCTGGGTTCAAGCGATTTTCCTGCCTCAGCCTCCAGAGTAGCTGGGATTACAGGTGCACACCACCACGTCCAGCTAATTCGAACTCCTGACCTCTAGTGACCCACCTGCCTCATCCTCCCAAAGCGCTGGGATTATAGGCGTGAGCCTCCGCACCCGGCCAGAATTTCATTCTTTTTCTGGTTGAATATTTCATGACATAGATACATCAAATTTATCCATTCAACAGTTGATGGACATTTGGGTTGTTTCTACTTTCTGGGTATCTTGAATAATCCTGCTGCGAACATTCATATGCAAGTTTCTGTGTGGATGTAAGTTCCAGTTCTCTTGGATAGACAGCAAAGAGATGAATGGCTGGATTGCTGCCACACAGTTTTCCAGAGTAATGGCCTCATTTTACCATCCCACCAGCCTAATGGTACATTTTAATCACTGCAAATCTAATCTTGTGGCCGGGCGCGGTGGCTCAAGCCTGTAATCCCAGCACTTTGGGAGGCCGAGACGGGTGGATCACGAGGTCAGGAGATCGAGACCCTCCTGGCTAACACGGTGAAACCCCGTCTCTACTAAAAAATACAAAAAATTAGCCGGGCGAGGTGGTGGGCGCCTGTGGTCCCAGCCACTCGGGAGGCTGAGGCAGGAGAATGGCGTGAACCCAGGAGGCAGAGGTTGCGGTGAGCTGAGATCCGGCCACTGCACTCTAGCCTGGGCGACAGAGCAAGACTCCGTCTCAAAAAAAAAAAAAAAAAAAAAAAAAAAAAAAAATCTAATCTTGTTAGAGTCTCAAGGTTTCCATGGCTCCTGCCAGTTTGTTCATGATCTCTTGAGTTATTTGTTGCTGTCTACCTAGCAGAACAAACCTTGTTGGAGGAAATCCATTTCAGTATCGAGGCAAAAGTTTAATTCACTCAGGGTTGTTTTTTGTGTATATAAGGGTGACATAAAAGGAGATAAGCTGTCTTCTGGAAGGCATTATTTTTACTTCTTAATTATATACCTAAACTGTATCTCCAACTAGCCTAGAGTTTAATATTAAATGAATGAAATGAACAAGGGAATTCAGGTTAAAGAAATTTATCAGAAGCCATGGGTTTCTTACAGAAGAAATCAGGGCTCATGAAAAGTTCTCAGACTGAAGCATTGAAGGACACTTGTGATATGTGGCAGGTGCTGGCATTGCTGAAATGCCATGTGTCCTCACTGTGCAGTACTGGCTGGTGGGATTAAAGAGTCTTGCCGGCCCTGCTAGCTAGCATGCCAGATTCATGGCCTCATGCCATGCCAGTGTTATGCGCCTCCCAGGAACCAGACTCATCTAGGCACTGGGATTCCACAGAGAACAGATACACAGAGCCTGCCCTCAGGAGGTTCACATTCTCGTGAGGACACAAAACAGGCAGCACTAACTAAACTAGAGGATCTCGGTGGTGACCAGCCCTGGAACAGAGGGTGAGGTGGGGCAGAGGCACCTCGGAGTGGCATCAGGGGTGACTTCTCTGCCTCTTCTCACCTATGCCCTTGTACAAAACCCAACAGTGATTGTTACAGGAAGTGCCTCTTCAAGACTGCTCGGCCTTTGCTGTTTTCTTTGGCACCGATGTGACATTCATGTAGTGGGAGCCACAGCAGTGCCAAGAGCCCTTCTCAGAGGTGGACCTCCAGGGTGGGAGTGTGGGAGGCTGGCCCTAGCCCCAGGAGCCACATGAAGAGCTCCTTTCCGGTCCAGAGAGACTTCCTCAGAGTCTCCACAGGTCTTTCTCAACACTGCACGTTGGTCTGCTCCTAAAACTACTATTTTTATGTTGAGTGTGGAGCCACAGGAAAGAATGGAGTTATAGGAAGTGTTACATTCTTTATAAATAACACACATGCATTGACCTAATTTTACAATGAATGGGAAGTTACCTTTGCAACTCAAAATAGGACTCCTATCTAAGTTTATTGGACACTATTAATAATGATTCATCAGCAAATAGGAAATTGTTTCTTAGACTGCATTGAGATTATATCTTAAAATACAGCCTACCAGATATGTCTGAAGTCTGTTGTCTCTGGCATGTAGAGACCCTGCTGTGTCGGGGAAGATGTGTAGTGTGTGGCCAGCACTGGGGAGGAAAGGGAGACAGTCAGAGAGGTGAGACAATCTAAAGAACAGGACCATGTAAAAGACAAGCAGGGAGGAAAGAAACAAATAAAAATGAATGAGGGCTGGCCAGTCATGATGGCTGACAACTATAATCCTAGCACTTTGGGAGGCCAAGGCAGGAGGATCACTTGAGGCCAAACATTTGAGACCAGTCTGGGAAACATAGTGAAACCCCATCTGTACGAAAAATTTAAAAAATTAGCTAGGAATAGTGGTACATACCTGTAGTCCTAGCTACTTGGGAGGCTAAGGCTAGAGGATTGCTTGAACCCAGGAGGTCACACCACTGCACTCCAGCCTGGGTGACAGAGCAAGACTCTATCTCCAAGAAATATATGTATTTGGTGTGTGTGTGTGTGTGTGTGTGTGTGTGTGTGTGTGTGTGTAATATAAAAAAGTAATGAGGGCCCAAAGAGGTTTTTTTAAAAAAATATGTTACTCAGTGTTTACCTTATTAGAAATTAAAACTGAAAAAGATTTAACACATTGATTTACCTAAAAGCATCTATAATCAACCCATTATATGATGACCTAAATAACATTTTTTATGAAAAATATTTCCTAAAACACAAAAACAAATATTTAGCGATGAGAGTTGCATTGCCCTGTATTTTGCAGGTCTCTTCACTGGTTGAACAGGAGATGATGGATTATCATCTGTGCTCCGCCTACAATCTGTTGTAATATCACACATCATGGGCCTCTAGAAAATAACACTGTACACTCATGAGAGAATGGAAGTAAGAAAGAAAAATAAAGGCTTGGCAGAAAACAGTTTTGGCCTTGTAGGCTGCCTGAAAGGCTCTCGGAACCTCCAGCGACCCCCAGACCCCACTTTAAGAATGACTGGTCTAAAGTATTCCACTGTCCAAATGAACTCTCTTGGAGAGGTATGAGTTCTACAACAGTGACAGGTACAGAGAAGTTAGCAGCAACATGACAAATTTTAAGAACATTTTATACCCAAAATACTTGCTTGGTTAAAAAAAAAAAATGATTCCAAGCTCTGTGAGGATGAGTCCATCATGGGCCAGGTGCTTCCTTGTTATCTCTCCGTTTTCTGTTGTCCACAGCACCATTGTGGCTTAAATCTCCTAAAGCAAATTCCACTCTATCCACACCCAAAAGAAAGTGGTTCAGGCAGTTTTAAATTGCCCTGTGAAGATTTGAGAGTTAGCTGGATGAGACAGTATCAGATGGAAAAAATAACCCCTGAAGTAACTTAGAGAATAGGTAAGCAAATTGATAATATCAGCTAATGTTCCGGTGCGCAAACAAGATTTTCCATATTTACTTTCTTCCGGTGGACTGAAGTATGGAAATCTTGGTTACCTTTACTTTGAATGGTTGGTTTTCCAAATGACATTTGTCATCTACCAGTCAAGATAATTAATACCAGCTATAATGAGGCCAGAGGAAGTAGATCATTTGCCGCACCAAAATATCCATAAAATGTGTGTAGAAATATGTAAATTTAGCATTGTTTCCATGGCAGTGAGGCGAGAACTCTGCTTCCTTCCTCTGTTGTGTATTTCTTAGACTTCTCTTGGGCGTGGTGCCACTCCCACTCTCTTCTTGGTCTGCCGACGATTTCCATTGCCCCAGGACTTGCCCCATCCTCACTTCTGAGCTCATACGTGATACTGGGGCTGCCTTTTTAGGAATTCAGGAAATGGAGGTACCCAGTTAAAGTTATCTGCACCTGTGTAGCTTACTCATTTCCATGCACCTTTCTTGTCGCAGGATGGGAAACCTTGGCTCTAGTTTACTCAGGAGAAACATCTGTCCTTTGAGATCACTTCTGACTCTTGAACTGAATTTGTAAATTTTTTCTGAAGATGGTCTCAAGTTGGTTCTCTTCCTTTGTGGTTTGTTTTCTACTTAGATTTTGACAGCTTCCAAAATATGTTAACAACAACAGAATTCAGGCAAGAACATTGATTTTTTTTTTTCATTCTAAGAAATAAGTTAACTTTGCTTCGTGTAAATATCTCCATCTGTTTATTCCTAATCCTTTATAATGTTTAGAGTATTTTTTTCTCTCTCAAGGATCTAGTAATTACTAAAACAACAAATTTGAAAATGTTTTTAAAATTAAAGTTAGTGGCTCTGTCTTTGTAAATTTTTCGTTACGAATACATTGGAAATAGCACCAGAGAGCACTTTGTAACACAAAAAGTCTTCAGTCAGGCAAACTCACCTGTCAGCCTGCAGAAGGCACTTATCGCAGATGGCTGACTGTTTCTAGCACCCCATGCTGCCATGCTCGCATAGAAAGGTGTCTGCTTCACCACCCACACCTAACACTGGAGACTTTGGAACCATCTTTCCTCCTCAAACAGAGGCACATGTCAGCGAGGGACAGCAGCAGCACTAGGAATTAGAGAATCACAGAATCCTACAAGGGAGGAAGATGAAGCTGAGAGAGATTTGGAATTTCCACTGTAGAAGGTGGACAGTATCCTCTCTATCCAAGTCTGTGGCCAGCATTCTTCTGAGCAAATGCACATCACCCGCAGTGTCATGGGGTTGGAGTGTGCAGGTTCAGCCCTGGAGGACGTGAGTTGGCAGGACCCCCTTCTGCATACCAGTCATCTCCAGTACAGCTGAGTCTCAACCTTTCCATGGGGCCCTCATGAGATGTAAATGATGTGGTGCCCCCATCCTTACTCTGTCTCTCTTGAGGGGTGTCTCCAAGGGCTTTTTTATAAGTGAGAACATGTTCTTAGAAAGTGCCTGTTACACTTCATTGACTAGTCACATGTCAGGTTGGCCTTGCTTTAAAGAATGTGGAAGACTCGAAAACAGTCTTAGGGTTGGCCTCAGTGAGCCATGATTGTGCCACTCCAGCCTGTATTACAGAGCAAGAGACCCTGTTAAAAAAGAAAAAGAAAATAAAAAACACTTAGTATTTATTTTTCTGTTAAATATAATTTTCATTATGGTAAAATAACGTACTATAAAATTTACAATTTCAACCATTTTAAGTATAACTTGGTAGATATAACTTTAACATGTGTATAGATCTTGATATCTTTCCACTTAAAAAGTACACTGGTTACTATAATAAAAACATAGCGCTGAAAGTCTTTCAGGTTCCTGAGCATGACTTTAGGAAAGCTCTTATTGGGTCCCGCCAGGCCTCCTACCTCCCTCCTCCCGCCTCCAGGAGCAGCTGCGTGTTCTACAGCCTGTGCATGCAGGTGGGTCTGCCGCAGCCCCCAAGTGAGTGCACAGAGGAGGCTCCCAGGCTGTCCCCGTTCCCTGCCTGTGCCATGTGCCATGCTGTCACCTTCCTTCGCATGTTCTGCACCACTCCCCAGCCCTCTTCTCGCTGCTCTTCAAATACAGCCGATTTTTAGAGGTCAGATGAACTGTGACTGAGTGTGATGGGAAACATGGCTCTCCCTTCAGTGATGGGTAGCTGAGTTGACCTCCACCCATGCTCTCTGGGAGTCTTGTGGGAGCTGCTGGGAGAGCTGCTGACCACTGCAGAGCCTGCCAAACTGGGGACCTGGTGGGTAGGACAGCTGGCCCTGCTTCTCTCCTTGTCTGCTCCACAGACTTTTGTTGTCACAGATTAATGACCAAAATTTGTCTACAGACTCATTTTATCCAATCTATAAATTAAGGTATACCCCAAGAAATTTATTCCAACATAATGATGTTATCAAATCATAAGTATAATGAATTAATCTGTATGTCCCCTTTTTCTCTAAACATTTACTTTACATTTTAAACTTTTTAAATAAAAAATGTTTATTAATTTTTGAAAAGACAGACTTATGGTAGCCACTCCCCTGTCAGACTGTTTGTTTCTTAAACATTTTTAAAGGATCACTTTTTTAAAAGAATGTTTCCTGTGTAACCAAATGAATAGTAAAGAATGAATTGCAGTGGGAGGAACAATACACTTTTTAACTGTGCCAAAAGTGAGTTTCTGCACCAAGTCTATGCCCAGCAGAAGCGGGAGTCATTTGAATGTGTTAGCTGGCCTCAGACAACTCTGCTTCACAAGGCAACAGTGGCCATCCAAACCATTATCTATTTTAAAAATAGTTTTTAAAAACAGTGGAGAAGCTGATTTTTTATGAGACTAAGCATTTTATTTAACTCATAGCCATTCTTCAGCTAAGCATCGTGCATTAAGTATAAATGTATAATATATCTAAACTTTTTTAATTAGCTGGTACCATCCTCTAAATAAAAGTCATTAAATTCAAATAGAACTTTCCTATGGCTGTGTGCTTCTCGAACAGCATTTCTCAAAGAGAATTCCAAGGGAACACTAGTTTCTCAGGACATTGTTAGTGATGACACCAAAAAGGGTTTCATGGTTATAAATGGGAGAAGCTTTAGTTTAAAACAGTATGCCACAGGTGCCTTTTACACGGAGCTCTCCAGGCCCTCTGCCATGTCCAGTCCCACTGTAGCGTGTTAGGGTCCTGCCAGCCACAGATGCACCACACAGCAACAGGCAGGGAGTTCTGTTCTCATGGGTTACACTTCACAGAACACTTTTTGGGAAACTCCAAAATTTTAGGAAAATTGATAAGCACTCTGTCACTATCTGGAAAGGGTTGTTTATTTTTCTATACTGTATAAAGACCTTTTTTTACACTCATCTTTTATCATACCCTAATTTTACTCGGTTTCTTCACAGAGTAACACTAGGATTAAAATTCTGTCTTAAACTGGGCAGATTTTTGAGCAAAAAACAGCATAAAAGTTTATGGCTTTAGCAATGACAATACTGGTAACTATAGTAATATCATCATGTGTTGGATACTCACTCTGAGTATAGAAACCCTAGTAGGTGCTGCACATATGTTCTTTACTTCCTTTACTCCTTGCAATAATGCCAACAGCAACCCCCAGTTTCCCAGAAGGGCTGATGTAAGATCCAAGCATTTTCTCAAGGTCTCACAGTGTATGAAAGGCAGAGCTTAAGCAAGATGGGTTTCTTGACTCCAGGAGCCCTGCTGTTTCCCATCTCTGTTAACAAGGGGCTCAGGTAAAGGTTAGAGCCAGGGCTCGGAAGTGCAATCAGATCTAAGGTGAGAACCATATAACTGAAATCATAACAGTGTTGTCCTTTTGTGTCCTTCTATATATTTTACTTCAGATAACTTTTCTTTTTTGTGTGTGTGACGGAATTTGGCTCTTGTTGCCTAGCTGTAGTGCAATGACGTGATCTCGGCTCACTGCAACCTCCGCCTACCAGGTTCAAGAGATTCTCCTGCCTCAGCCTCCCGAGTAGCTGGGATTATAGGCATCTGCCACCATGCCTGGCTAATTTTTGTATTTTTAGTAGAGACAGGGTTTCACCGTGTTGGCCAGGCTGGTCCCGAACTGCTGACCTCAGGTGAGCCATCCACCTCAGCCTCCCAAAGTGCTGGGATGTAGGCGTGAGCCACCACACCCAGCTCAGATAACTTTTCTTACATGTAATACATATCTGTTTGGGGAAAATATACAAAATACCCAATCCAAAGGAAGAAAGTAAATATCACCTCCAAACTCTACTCAGATAACCACTAAAAACATTCTTATAGGCTTCAGTCTTTTCCTTTGGCTTAACATATATATATAGATGCATGCATAGATACACATACACACACACACACACACACACACACAGAGTGAGAGAGTTAATTTGTTGCCTGCTTTTTTCTTAGCAGGGTATCACAAATGTGTTTCCATGTCCATAAATATTTTCTTTGTAACCATTTCAGTGACTGTATAATATTTCACTGTGTGGATGGATCCTAATTTAGTAAGCAAGTTCCTGTTGTGCAGTTGGTTTCTCACAGTGTCTGTCCATCTGTCTGTGTGCCTTCTTTCTTCCCCATCTGAATTGCCACACATCTCGAATTGTAGTTCCATGGCCTTAGGCATCAGAGGCTGTTAAGCATTCCACCAGCTCACTGGCCTAGTACTCAGTAAGGGATGTCTGATGATTAATACTGTTAACTTTCCTTGTTCCAGGACAGCGGGGATTTTTAGTTTGATTGACACCCTATGGCCCCCAGCGATACCTCTGAAAACACCTGGCCGTGACCAGCCCTGTGAAGAGGTAAGCCTAGCACTGGAAAAACTTCCCCAGTTGCGGACTACTCCATGCCAAGTGCTAAGCCAGGCATCATCACTGCCACCCACATGGTCTATGTCCCCCACTCCAGTGGCAACAAGGAGCCCCCGTGCAGCCAGTTCCTTTGTGGTGACGCATGAATATGAGCCAGGATTGGGATTCAGGTCCCTGGAGACCAAGCTCTGGCTGCCTTCCCTACTGTGCTGCACAACATTTTCTTGAAGTTAACTTATGATGAATGCGTAAACCACAACCCTTATATACTGTTGGAGCAATTGGGGTCTCAGCCTCATACTAAAGCAAACATATAGAATTTTTCCCACGAACTTCTAGTCACTCATAGAACCAACATTCAGTTACCAATTGGAGCAGGAACTCAATACAATCCATAGACATTCGTACAACATCCTGGGTAGCCAGGAACTTCCATTGCACTGCTTGTCTATGATAGTGTCTCAGAAGAAGCAAAATGGATGAAAAGTGTTCCCTCCTCTCCCTCCTGAACCTTTTCCAGCAGGTTAACCAGCTGCTGCTTTGGGCCAGAGCTCCCAAAACAACTGAGGCTGTCTTCCTTAGGTTGTGGCTGACATCTTAGTAGTGCTAAGTCTGTGACCCTGTACTGTGCCAAACAGCATAGTAGTTGTCAAAACACACGGTGGCTCATGCCTGTAATCCCAGCATTTGGGAGGCCGAGCCAGGCGGATCACCTGAGGTCGAGAGTTTGAGACCAGCCTGACCAACATGGAGAAACCCCGTCTCTACTGAAAATACAAAATTACCTAGGCATTGTGGCGCTTGGCTGCAATCCCAGCTACCCGGGAGGCTGAGGCAGAAGAATCACTTGAACCCAGGAGGCGGAGGTTGCAGTGAGCCGAGATGGCGCCATTGCAATCCAGCCAACAAGAGCAAAACTCTGTCTCAAAAAACAAAAAAAAAAGCCATTTCTAGATTACTTAAGGGGAAGTAATTTCTAGATGATATTTTCAGTATAACCTGAAAGATTTCTGAAATGAAATCTTGAATTAATAGGTTCATAAGTATGGAAGTTCTTATACTTGGTCCCAGAAGTAAACAATGCAATCCATTCCTTGTATAGCATTCCAGAGAGAGGATGCATCTGTAAGCGAGTATGTATATATTAAAGAGGAGATTTTAATCATGTGCTTGAGTCTTTTAACAATACATTCACCTTCTGGTTTTGCCTCATGTAAACAGGTAAAAACTCATCTGCCTCCACCAGCCTTATGTTACATCCTCACAGCTCATCCAAATCTGGGACAAATTGATATAATTGACGGAGACCCCATTTATAAGCTTTACCAGCCTCCAGTTGCCCGCTGCTTAAGAGACATTATCCAGGTAATGTTTTTGTTTCTAACAAGTTATTTAGGTATTAGCTGTGTCTGTGTGCTTTGTGTAATGCTGCCAACCTTTTCTAATTCCTTTCCAGATGAATAATCTTGGTACCCGTTGCAGTTTCTATGCCAGGGTGATTTACCAAAGACCACAGGTAATAATCTGTCTCAGTATCTCAGTCTGTCTCTCAATCTCTCAGCCTCTCTCTCTCTCTCCCTTTCTCTCTCTCTCTCTCTCTCTCTCTCACACACACACACACACACACACACACACACACACACGGTGTTAGAGGTTTGTTAAAGGGCAATCTCCTTTGGAAATTAATAGATTGCCAAAACAGAAGAGCGTTTTTAAAGTCCAGTTAAGTATGACCCGTATACTGAAGTGGTAGTAAATCCATTTCTTTTACAGGTGCAGACTACCAGCCACTGTGCTAAGCACTGGGGTATAAGACACCCAGGTACAACCCTGTCCCCAAAGCTTCTCAACCCAGTAATTTTCATTCTTTCCTGACACTTAGGCAGGTTGAAGAAAGGAAAGAGATGCAGAAACTTCATTTATGTGGTGGAAATGGTAATCTCAGGATTGAGCTCAGCTACTTCTGGGAACTTTTAGAGCCTTCGAAACTGAAAGCCCTCCCATACCACCTCCGTGGTCCCTATGAGGCCTCGGGCTATTCTAGGGTGCAGCGGCCTAGAGGAGCTTGCTGTCAATCAGCTAGGAGTAGAGGAGGGAAGGAGACCTGCTTGCCAGTTTGAATGCATGGACTACATTCTGCAAGAAACCTCTGCTGGCCCTTACCTTATGGAGGAATATCCATGTATATCTAATCATCCAAGAGGGATTGAGAACATCCTATTTGTTAAACTCTTATCCACTCATAGGCAATGTGCACTGGGTGCATCTGCCATGGTGCAGGAGAGAGTGAGTGCCCCACACATTGCCTCCTTGAGGGTGTGTATAAGTGGAGCAAACCAGGCCCCAGATGCCTGCACTCACCTGGGCCGTCAGTGGATCACCAGCTACCAGCCAGGCCAGAATACCCAGGAATTGCCTAGCAAGGCATCTCAAGGGAGGGCAGGAGGCTGGCACCTCAGCCAGCAACCTCGGCCAGGTGCCCCAGTGCACCTTGAGTCAGGGGACAGTGGTGGGGGTGGACCAGGGGCTATCTTCTAATCATACTATGCCTGGTTATCAAGATCTGACACTCACACCCCTCACTTTTCTTTTTGCTGATGAAATATGCTAAAGTACACCCAGACCTTGTGCCATTTCCTCTTACATGCTTGTTATGAATCTCTACAAAGCATTCATGCTTGCATACAACCCAATTCAGCTGCCTGGTTTTGGAGCCTTTCTCTTCTGCTTAAGTTATCCAGAGTTATTTTCTGTTGTGCATTTATTTTGAACAAATTCTTTGCATTTCTCTGAACATTCTTAGACAGTGGAAGAACAAGAGAGTGACTAAAAGAATATGTTTCTTAACTTCTAGTCAAGTTCTTGATGAGTTGCATATATACGAGTATCATTAAATCATTGTTACCACAAGCATGTTAAATCAGCTCCTCTTCCATCTGCATCAGGAGTAGTGGGCAGACTGTTTCTGTAAAGAGCCAGATAGTCAATATTTTAGGCTTCTTGGGTTGTATGGTTTTCATAGCAACTACTCAGCTCCACCTTGCAGTGCAAAAGCAGCCATGTTGTCATTCACAAATGAATGAGCAGGGCTGTGTTTCAGAAATCTTTATTTACAGACACCAAAATTTGAATTTAACTTAATTTTTACTTGTCACAAAATATTCTTATGGTTTTTTAACCATTTAAAAATGTAACAACTTTGAATAAATATAAAAACCATGCTTAGCTTACAGGCCACACATAAGCAGGGGGCGGGCTGGATTAGCCCACAGGCCTTGGTTTGCTCACGTTCTTCAGGTGCTGAGCATGGCTGGAGGGCACAGGAACTGTGACGCAGAAAAAAAAAACAACCCTTGTGTCTCCTGGCATCCTGTAGGTTGTACTGAATGTGCAGTGTGGTATGTGTCAGGGAGAGGAGACAAGGGAGGGCCATCTACTGACAGCCACCGATTAGGGTGCAAGCTTGTTACCTAAGGATGCCGTAGGTGCTGCGCAAGAACACAGCGCTGATACATATGATCATCATATGAAAGAACTTTAAGGCTTTATCTCAATTTAATTTTTACATTTCAGATGTAAGGAGTGTGCTTTAGGTGATATGCTAGTAACTGTCAATTGCCTTTCCTTTCCTTCTCTGCAGAAAGTGTGTGTGTGTTTCTGCAGCTTAACCTGTGGATTAGCTAGTGCTTGCCAGCGCATAGAGTGTTGCCCACAGAAAGGAAATCAGAGGGCTGAGTTTTGAATATAAATGAACCACATTTAGCTCTTTATTTTTTTTTATTTTTATTTTTTTTTTGAGGCGGAGTCTTGCTCTGTCGCCGGACTGGAGTGCAGTGGCCGGATCTCAGCTCACTGCAAGCTCTGCCTCCCGGGTTCACGCCATTCTCCTGCCTCAGCCTCCTGAGCAGCTGGGACTAAAGGCGCCCGCCACCTCGCCCAGCTAGTTTTTTTGTATTTTTAGTAGAGACGGGGTTTCACCGTGTTAGCCAGGATGGTCTCGATCTCCTGACCTCGTGATCCGCCCGTCTCGGCCTCCCAAAGTGCTGGGATTACAGGCTTGAGCCACCGTGCCCGGCCAGCTCTTTATTTTTTATTATCAATACTTCACCTTTAATTTCTGTGAGAGATTTTTCAGATTTTCCAACCATGCTCGTGTATGTATCATTTTATCTCAGCAGCTATAGTGTCACTGTTCTTAATTCCAAGTGGAGAAGACCAAGGCTAGGCCTGGTATCTGCTGTCTCTGATACACACAACCAAACCCTGGTGGAGCCTGGCGTGGGTTTCCTAACTCTTACTCAGCCCAGTGTCCCATGGTGCTTCCTGACTCCACAATCCTTCAGTTACCTGGAGCCCTGGGGGTGGAGCAGGGACGCAACACACCCCTACCCCCAACCACATGCTGGCTGAGCTTGTGCAGGTACTTCACTGCATTGTCTCATGTCCTTGTCTGTCAAATGGGTGTGACATTCTCTCACCATATTGGATTGTTCTAGGATGAATTTAGGAGTTTTGAAATACCCTTTTTCCTTTGTTTTCTCTTCATCTGTTCCCCTTTTCATCATTTGACAGCTGATCAGTGCCTCTCATGAAGAATTAGAGAATGACTGACATGAGTCCCTCAGTGGTACTCCCTGTGAGCACCCCAGTGTCCAGCTCAGCAGATACGAGGATAGGGCTCCCAGCAAGGACGAGGCAGAGCACGTACTATGTCTCATACTTTCCAAGCCTGAGGAGACCTAAGACTGCCTTCACGTTCCTCTGCTCACCTTGAGAAGGGTCAGTGTGTGTGGGGATGCCCTTGGCATCTGGCACATTCCTGCTCTTCTGGGTCATGGGCCAGGCGGTGGCTCTCTGTGAAGGTGCCATTCACCCACAGGGAGAATGCTGTCCTCATAGCAGCCACGTGGCAGTTGCAGCTCACACTCCTGCCCATGGCCCTCTGGCTGAGACTGAGGTTGAAAGTAAAGAAAGCAGGTGTCAAAATGCTTGCACCAAAGCCAGTTGGAGGGGAACTCTGGGGCAAAGAAAGACCAAGAGTGAAGCAGGTCATCCACCTTGCCTTGTGAAGGAGTCCTCCTTCAGGGAGGTAGAGAAGATATGTTAATCACCTCCTATCCAAAAAACAGGCTCCCACCAGTGCAAGTGCAGCTTTCAGTGAGCATGACTTCCAGTGGGCATGTGTGCCTAAGGATCAGTGGTCCTATAGCCACAACACAGTCAAAGACTTGGAACCCAATGGAACAGGTTCCATGATCCACTGAAATTCTATCTGTCTCCTGTAGTCTGCTTTTGTAAGACAATCACCAGAAACCAGCTGTCTCAAGAAGGAATTGAAATAAGCTGAGTCCTGGGGCCAGTCCGTAGTTAAGCCAGTGGCCTGCATCCTTGGCAGTGAGAGTTGACTTTCAGAATGGCACCATGAGTCACTGCTGGAACTCGAGCCATAAAAACAGACCTAGACTAGGTGTGGTGGCTCACACCTGTTATCCTAGCACTTTGGGAGGCTGAGGCTAGAGGATCTCTTGAGGCTAGGAGTTCCAGACCAGCCTGGGCAACAAAGCACAACCCCATCTCTACAAAAAAATAAAAAATTAGCCAGGCATGGTGCTGCATGCCTATCATCTCAGCTACTTGGGAGGCTGATGTGGGAGGATCCCGTGAGCCCAGGAGTTTGCTGCAGTGAGCTGTGATTGCACCACTGCACTCCAGCCTAGGTGACAGAGTAAGACCTTGTCTCAAAAAAAAAAAAAGAAAAAGAACCAGATTCAGTTGTATTTATATTACACTAAAGACTAAGTCATGAAGATGAAAAAGATAGTTTTCATATTTAACTTTTATTTTGTAATGATTATAGTTTCACAGTAGATTGCAAAGAAATATACCGGGGGGTCTGGTGCACCCCTCCACCCCCATGTTAATACCCCACACCCACAGTAACCACAGTAAAAACCAAAACCAGCTGGGCGCAGTGGCTCACGCCTGTAATCCCAGCACTTTGGGAGGCCAAGGTGGGCAGATCACAAGGTCAGGAGATCGAGACCATCCTGGCTAATGGTCCTGGCTAACTTTTAGTGGAAACCCTGTCTCCACTAAAAATACAAAAAAATTAGCTGTGCACGGTGGCAAGCGCCTGTTGTCCCAGCTACTTGGGAGGCTGAGGCAGGAGAATGGCGTGAACCTGGGAGGCGGAGCTTGCAGTGAGCCGAGATCACGCCACTGCACTCCAGTCTGGGCAACAGAGTGAGACTCCGTCTCAACAACAACAACAACAAAAAAACAAGAAACTGACACAGGCACAATCCATGGAGCACATTCAGGTTTCAGCATCCATGTGTGCACTCTGTGTGTTTGTGTGCTTGCGCTTCTGTGCAGTTTTGTCACATGTACAGCCTTGCATCACCGTCACTGCAGTCAGAATCCTCTGCTGTGCCATCACCACCGATTCCCGTGTTGCCCTTTGTAGCCACGTCGATCGTTTTTTCATCCCTACCCCTGGCAACCACTCACATGTTCTCTGTCATTATAATTATGTTGTTTTATGGTTGTTACATAACTAGAACCATGCAATATATATCTGTATTAGTTTCCTAGGATTATCATATAAAGTTCCAAAAACTAGATAGCTTAAAACAATAGAAATGTATTCTCTCACACTTCTGGAGGCCAGAAGTCTAAAATCAAGGTGTTAGCAGTGGCCCGGCACAGTGGCTCACACCTGTAATCTCAGCACTTTGGGAGGTTGAGGCAGGAGGATCACTTGAGGCCAGGAGCCCGAGACCACCTTGGCCAACATAGTGAGGCTCCGTCTCTATTTAAATTGTTTTCTCGGCCTGGTGCTGTGGCTCACACCTGTAATACCAGCACTTTGGGAGGCTGAGGCAGGTAGATCATCTGAGGTCAGGAATTGGAGATCAGCCTATCCAACATGGTGAAACCCCATCTCTACTAAAACTACAAAAAATTAGCTGGGTATGGTGGTGCACGCCTGTAGTCCCAGCTACTCAGGAGGCTGAGGCAGGAGAGGCAGAGGCTGAAGTGAGCCAAGATCGCTCCATTGCACTCCAGCCTGGGTGACAGAGTGAGACTGTCTAAAAACAGAAAAAAATTCATTAAAGAAATATAAGGTGTTGGCTAACAGCATTATCTAGAGATTCATCCAAAGGACTAATAATGTTGAACATCTTTTCATGTTTTTACTTGCTATCTATATGTCCTCTTTGGTAAAATGCCTGTTCACATCTTTTGCCCATTGTCTAATTGGATTGCTTGTTTGTTGGTTTATTGTTGAGTCTTTAAAGTTATTTCTATTTTCTAAATACAAAACCTTTGTCAGATACAGGATTGGCAAATATTTTCTCAGGATTTCTAAATTGTATTTTCACCCTTTTAATGATTTTTTAACATAGTAGAAGTTTTTAATTTTGATACAGTCAGATTTACCAAATTTTTCTCTTACAGATCACAGTTTTGTTGTCAAGTCTAAGAGAAATCAAGTCTCTTTGCCTATCATCAGTCCCAAAGTTATTCTTTTGTGTTCTTTTCTAGAAAATTTAATTTTACACTTTACCTTCCAAGTCCATGATGCATTTGGAGTTGGGTTTTGTATAAGGTGCATGGTTTAGGTCAAGGTTAATTTTTTCACCTTTGGATATCCATTCATTCCAGCACCATTTGTTGATAGATCATCCTTCCTCCATTAAATTGCTGTTACACCTTTGTCAAAAATTAATTGGGCATATTTTTGTGGGAGAGATCTATTTTTTCCTGATAAATTTGTATTGGTAATATTTTTGCCTAATTACTAGCATTATAGGTGTCTATATCATCTATGCTTAAATACTTCTCCTGGGGTGGGCGTGGTGGCTTATGCCTGTAATCCCAGCACTTTGGGAGGCTGAGGCAGGTGGATCAGCTGAGGTCAGGAGTTCAAGACCAGCCTGGCCACTATGATAAAACTCCATCTCTACAAAAATACAAAAATTAGCTGGGCACGATGGCAGGTGCCTGTAATCCCAGCTGCCCAGGAGGCTGAGGCTGGAGAATCACTTGAACCCAGGAGGAGGAGGTTGCAGTGAGCTGAGATTGTGCCACTACACTCCAGCCTAGGCAACAGAGTGAGACTCCATCTCAAAAAAAAAAAAAAAAAAAAAAAAAACTTTTCCTGATTACATAGGGCTATAAATATTTTTATTAGAGTTTTTTCTTTTAGAGCAGTTTTAGGTTCACAACAAAATTGAGAGGAAGGTACAGAGATTTTTCCATACACTTTCTACTCCCACACATGCACAGCCTCCCCATTATCAACATCCCTACCAGGGTGGCACATTGCTTACAACTAATCAACCTGCATTGATACATCATACTCACCCAGAGTTCACAGTTTACATAAGGGTTCACTCTTGGTGGTGTGATTTTATGGGTTTGCACAAATATGTGATGACATGTATCTACCATCATAGTATCATATGGAGCTAAAAACCTATGCTCCATCTGTTTATTCCCCCTCCCCACAAATCCCT
Organism: Piliocolobus tephrosceles; assembly: GCF_002776525.5. Taxonomy (NCBI): domain Eukaryota; kingdom Metazoa; phylum Chordata; class Mammalia; order Primates; family Cercopithecidae; genus Piliocolobus; species Piliocolobus tephrosceles. The sequence continues at coordinate 47,187,660 of NC_045440.1, forward strand.
GGCAAACATTCTTATTTTTACCATCTCCATAGTTTTGCCTTTTCGGAATGTTGTATAAAGTTGGCATCTTACAATCTGTAGCCTTTCAGATGGACTTCTTTCACTTAATAATATGCATTTAATATGACTTTTCATGGCTAGATAGCCCGTTTCCTTTTGAGCACTGAATAATGTTCCATTTTCTGGATGTACCACATAGTTCAGTTTAGTTATTCATTCACCTACTGAAGGACATTGTGGTTGCTTCCGGGTTTTGGCAATTACGAATAAGAAGACTTTTTATTTTTTGTTTATTTATTTATTTATTTATTTTTATTTTTTTTTTTGAGACAGAGTCTCACTCTGTTGCCCAGGTTGGAATGCAATGGCGCAATCTTGGCTCACTGCAACCTCTGCCTCCCAGGTTCAAGAGATTTTCTTACCTCAGCCTCTCGAGTAGCTGGGATTACAGGCATCTGCCACTACACCCAGCTAATTTTTGTTTGTTTTTTGAGACGGAGTCTCTCTGTGTCGCCCAGGTTGGAGTGTAGTGGCGCGACCTTGGCTCACTGCAACCTCCACCTCCCAGGTTCAAGCAATTCTCCTGTATCCGCCTCCCAAGTAGCTGGAATTACAGACACGCACCACCACGCTGGCTAATTTTTGTATTTTTAGTAGAGACAGGGTTTCACAGTGTTGGCCAGGCTGGTCTCAAACTCCTGACCTCAGGTGATTCACCCACCTCTGCCTCCTAAAGTGCTGGCATTACAGGTGTAAGCCATGGCGCCCAGCCTAATTTTTGTATTTTTAGTGGAGATGGGGTTTTACCATGTTGGCCAGGCTGGTCTCAAACTCCTGACCTCAAGTGATCTGCCCGCCTCGGCCTTCCAAAGTGCTGGGATTACAGGCCTGAGCCACCCTGCCCGGACAGAGAAGAAATCTATTTTTAATAAACTTTTAGCAATGTAGTGGTAGTACTGCTTTAATTAGTTACTGATGTCTTTTTCCAGATGATTTTATTGTTACTGACTTTGTTCATAACCCCAATAGTAGAGATAATTTTGTAGTTAATTTCAAAGGAGATTAGAACATTTTGGTATAATAATAGATTGAAAGAGAGACCACTGGCCAAATCCAGAGTATTTACAAAAGCATCTAAAATTTTTGGACATTGTCAGAACTTCCAACCTCAGATAATCTTACAGAAATCTTTGCCCTTCCTGAAATATTCACCAATTTTTTTTTTTTTTTTTTTGAGATGCTCTATCACTCAGGCTGGAGTGCAGTGGTATGATCTCAGCACACTGCAACCTCCGCCTACTGGGTTCAAGCAATTCTCATGCCTCAGCCTCCAGAGGATCTGGGATTACAGGCGTGCACCATCAGGCCTAGCTAATTTTTATATTTTTAGTAGAGATGGGGTTTCACCACATTGAGGTTAAAGGTTAGAGGTTGTAACCTTTAACCTCTATTAAAAGGTTACAGAAAAGAATAATCAGCTTTGCAATCTGATTGCAACAAGAGAATGTACTATTATATATACAATAACTAGAAAAATAAACTTTCATGGTATGTTTTTTAAATGCTTAATTCAAACTAATACTATACTAGTAGAATTATCAATAAGAACTCTTAAATAAGGCCAGGCACTGTGGCTCATTCCTGTAATCCCAGCAGTTTGGGAGGCTGAGGCAGGTGGATTGCTTGAGCTCAGGAGTTCAAGACCAGCCTGGCCAAAATAGAAAATTCCCATCTCTGCAAGAAATACAAAAATTAGCCGGGTGTGGTGCTGTGCTCCTGTAGTCCCAGTTACTTGGGAGGCTAAGGCAGAATTGCTTGAGCCCAGGAGGCAGGCGTTGCAGTGAGCTGAAATTGCGCCATGCACTCCAGCCTGGGGGACAGAGTGAGACCCTGTCTGAGAAAAAAAAAAAAAAAAAAAAAAACTCTTAAATATTTTTAACATTTTCTAAAATTGGCTAAAAGAAAGCAAGCATTCTTTAAATTAGCAGATCAGTAGCAGAAAAAGTATTGCACTCCAAAATCTCAGCTGCAAGATAAATACAAACTCATGTTAGAAATCAATACTGTCTCAATATGTATGAAGTTACATTGATGAAAATTTCACATAACACTAAATGGCGGAAAGGCTCATGCAGTCATCCAGACTCTAATATCACCTTATGTATTAAGGAGTCATTATCCAACTTGAGACACCAGAATTTTGATTCTGTAAATATCTCTGAGTGACCATCTACATTTCCAGTGTTATCATACTCCATTTTCCCCATCAAAGCTTTTGTTTTTATTAAGCCCAAGAAGAATAAGACAAAATGAAGAAAAATGGGTATGTGGTACACAAATCCCTCTAGGTGACACAAGAATTGACATATCTGACTCAGAGAACGTATTCAATAAATAACTTTATTAAATGAAAAAAATGCATAAGAACAACAGTCAGAATTGAGGTAAAGTAGGTGGCCTGCATTTAGAAAATAGTTTTCCTAATCTTTCTACCACTTCAAGCATCACTTGGATCAACACATTTTGTTTTTGTTGCAAACTCCTGATGCAAAGTAATTGATTATTCCCTGCTCACTGGTTGTAAGAAAAAATAAAGGGATATTAAATTTAGTGAAAACAACAACTGGTTGAAAAGAACCTCAGTGAATAGATCTGACTGGAAGAAAAAAGAAGTTTATATGTTGGGCCCCACACTTGGCTTCAACTCATAAGTGCATTCTCTTTATTTCATTTCTCCTTTAAAATCACTGCTTATGCTTAATGGTTAATAATAATAGAAATGGCTAACAATTGCCACACTTACTACTCCCCTGAATGTCTTCAGCCTCTTATTCAGAAGTTTCACATAACATCTAGTCAATATAAAGGAAATAATAAGCTGCGATAAAAAGTAATATAAAGCCATTGATACCTTTTTGTTGTACTGTATTAAGTAATTGTAGATTAAACTCTTACACCTTCCCACTATTTTTTTTATTATACTTTATGTTCTAAGGTACATGTGCACAACGTGCAGGTTTGTTACATATGTATACATGTGCCATGTTGGTGTGCTGCACCCATTAACTCGTCATTTACATTAGGTATATCTCCTAATGCTATTCCTCCCCGCTCCCCCAACCCCACAACAGGCCCCAGTGTGTGATGTTCCCCTTCCTGTGTCCAGGTGTTCTCATTGTTCAATTCCCACCTATGAGTGAGAACATGTGATGTTTGGTTTTCTGTTCTTGCGATAGTTTCCTGAGAGTGATGGTTTCCAGCTGCATCCACGTCCCTACAAAGGAAAAGAACTCGTCCTTTTTTATGGCTGCATAGTATTCCATGGTGTATATGTGCCACATTTTCTTAATCCAGTCTGTCACAGATGGACATTTGGGTTGATTCCTAGTCTTTGCTACTGTGAATAGTGCCGCAATAAACATACGTGTGCATGTGTCTTTATAGCAGCATGACTTATAATGCTTTGGGTATATCCCCAGTAATGGGATGGCTGGGTCAAATGGTATTTCTAGTTCTAGATCCTTGAGGAATCGCCACACTGTTTTCCACAATGGTTGCACTAGTTTACAGTCCCACCAACAGTATAAAAGTGTTCCTATTTCTCCACATCCTCTCCAGCACCTGTTTCCTGATTATTTAATGATTGCCATTCTAACTGGTGTGAGATGGTATCTCATTGTGGTTTTGATTTGCATTTCTCTGATGGCAAGTGATGATGAGCATTTTTTCATGTGTCTGTTGGCTGTATGCATGTCTTCTTTTGAGAAGTGTCTGTTCATATCCTTTGCCCACTTTTTGATGGGGTTGTTTGTTTTTTTCTTGTAAATCTGATTGAGTTCTTTATAGGTTCTGGATATTAGCCCTTTGTCAGATGAGTAGATTGCAAAAATGTTCTCCCATTCGGTAGGTTGCCTGTTCACTCTGATAGTAGTTTCTTTTGCTGTGCAGAAGCTCTTTAGTTTAATTAGATCCCATTTGTCAATTTTGACTTTTGTTGCCATTGCTTTTGGTGTTTTGGACATGAAATCCTTGCCCATGCCTATGTCCTGAATGGTATTACCTAGGTTTTCTTCTAGGGTTTTTATGGTATTAGGTCTAACATTTAAGTCTCTAATCCATCTTGAATTAATTTTCTTATAGGAGTAAGGAAAGGATCCAGTTTCAGCTTTCTACTTATGGCTAGCCAATTTTCCCAGCACCATTTATTAAATAGGGGATCCTTTCCCTATTTCTTGTTTTTGTCAGGTCTGTCAAAGATCAGATGGCTGTAGATGTGTGGTATTATTTCTGAGGGCTCTGTTCTGTTCCATTGGTCTGTATCTCTGTTTTGGTACCAGTACCATGCTGTTTTGGTTACTGTAGCCTTGTAGTATAGTTTGAAGTCAGGTAGCGTGATGCCTCCAGCTTTGTTCTTTTGGCTTAGGATTGTCTTGGCAATGCGCGGTCTTTTTTGGTTCCATATGAACTTTAAATCAGTTTTTTCCAATTCTGTGAAGAAAGTCATTGGTAGCTTGATGGGGATGGCATTGAATCTGTAAATTACCTTGGGCAGTATGGCCATTTTCACAATATTGATTCTTCCTATCCATGAGCATGGTATATTCTTCCATTTGTTTGTGTCCTCTTTTATTTCACTGAGCAGTGGTTTGTAGTTCTCCTTGAAGAGGTCCTTTACATCCCTTGTAAGTTGGATTCCTAGGTATTTTATTCTCTTTGAAGCTATTGTGAATGAGAGTCCATTCATGATGTGGCTCTCTGTTTGTCTGTTACTGGTGTATAAGAATGCTTGTGATTTTTGCACCTTGATTTTGTATCCTGAGACTTTGTTGAAGTTGCTTATCAGCTTAAGGAGATTTTGGGCTGAGAGGGGTTTTCTAAATATACAATCATGTCATCTGCAAACAGGGACAATTTGACTTCTTCTTTTCCTAAGTGAATACCCTTTATTTCTTTCTCTTGCCTGACTGCCCTAGCCAGAACTTCCAACACTATGTTGAATAGGAGTGGTGAGAGAGGGCATCCTTGTCTTTTGCCAGTTTTCAAAGGGAATGCTTCCAGTTTTTGCTCATTCAGTATGATATTGGCTGTGGGTTTGTCATAAATAGCTCTTATTATTTTGAGGTACGTTCCATCAATACTGAATTTACTGGGAGTTTTTAGCATGAAGGGCTGTTGAATTTTGTCAAAGGTCTTTTCTGCATCTATTGAGATAACCATGTGGTTTTTGTCTTTAGTTCTGTTTATATGCTGGATTACGTTTATTGATTTCTGTATATTGAAGCAGCCTTGCATCCCAGGGATGAAGCCAACTTGATGGTCGTGGATGAGCTTTTTGATGTGCTGCTGGATTCGGTTTGCCAGTATTTTATTGAGGATTTTTGCATTGATGTTCATCAGGGATATTGGTCTAAAATTCTCTTTTTTTGTTGTATCTCTGTCAGGCTTTGGTATCAGGATGATGTTGGCCTCGTAAAATGAGTTAGGGAGGATTCCCTCTTTTTCTATTGATTGGAATAGTTTCAGAAGGAATGGTACCAGCTCCTCCTTGTACCTCTGGTAGAATTTGGCTGTGAATCCGTCTGGTCCTGGACATTTTTTGGTTGGTAGGCTATTAATTATTGCCAATTTCAGAGCCTGCTATTGGTCTATTCAGGGATTCAGCTTCTTCCTGGTTTAGTCTTGGGAGAGTGTAAATGTCCAGGAAATTATCAATTTCTTCTAGGTTGTCTAGTTTATTTGCGTAGAGATGTTTATAGTATTCTCTGATGGTAGTTTGTATTTCTGTGGGGTCGGTGCATTTTTTATTGCATCTATTTGATTCTTCTCTCTTTTCTTCTTTGTTAGTCTTGCTAGCGGTCTATCAATTTTGTTGATCTTTTGAAAAAACCAGCTCCTAGATTTGTTGATTTTTTGGAGGGTTTTTTGTCTCTATCTCCTTCAGTTCTGCTCTGATCTTAGTTATTTCTTGCCTTCTTCTAGCTTTTGAATGTGTTTGCTCTTGCTTCTCTAGTTCTTTTAATTGTGAAGTTAAAGTGTCCATTTTAGGTCTTTCCTACTTTCTCTTGTGGGCATTTAGTGCTATAAATTTCCCTCTACACACTGCTTTAAATGTGTCCCAGAGATTCTGGTGTGTTGTATCTTTGTTCTCATTGGTTTCAAAGAACATCTTTATTTCTGCCTTCATCTCGTTATGTACCCAGTAGTCGTTCAGCAGCAGGTTGTTCAGTTTCCATGTCGTTGAGCGGTTTTGATTGAGTTTCTTAGTCCTGAGTTCTAGTTTGATTGCACTGTGGTCTGAGAGACAGTTTGTTAAAATTTCTGTTGTTGCACATTTGCTGAGGAGTGCTTTACTTCCAACTATGTGGTCAATTTTGGAATAAGTGCGATGTGGTGCTGTGAAGAATGTATGTTCTGTTGATATGGGGTGGAGAGTTCTGTAGATGTTTAATAGGTCCACTTGGTGCAGAGCTGAGTTCAATTCCTGGATATCCCTCTTGACTTTCTGTCTCGTTGATCTGTCTAATGTTGACAGTGGGGTGTTAAAAGTCTCCCATTATTATTGTATGGGAGTCCAAGTCTCTTTGTAAGTCTCTAAGGACTTGCTTTATGAATCTGGGTGCTCCTATATTGGGTGCATATATATTTAGGATAGTTAGCTCTTCCTGATGAATTGATCCCTTTACCATTATGTAATGGCCTTCTTTGTCTCTTTTGATCTTTGGTGGTTTAAAGTCTGTTTTATCAGAGACCAGGATTGCAACCCTGCTTTTTTTGTTCTCCATTTGCTTGGTAGATCTTCCTCCATCCCTGGAGGATGTGAGATGGGTCTCCTGAATACAGCAAACTGATGGGTCTTGACTCTTTATCCAATTTACCAGTCTGTGTCTTTTAATTGGAGCTAAAAGCCCATTTATCTTTAAGGTTAACATTGTGATGTGTGAGCTTGATCCTGTCATTATGATGTTAGCTGGTTATTTTGCTCATTAGTTGATGCAGTTTCTTCCTAGCATTGATGGTCTTTACATTTTGGCATGTTTTTGCAGTGGCTGGTACTGGTCGTTCCTTTCCATGTTTAGTGCTTCCCTCAGCAGCTCTTGTAGGGCAGGCCTGGTGGTGACAAAATCTCTCAGCATTTGCTCGTCTGTAAAGGATTTTATTCCTCCTTTGCTTATGAAACTTAGTTTGGCTGGATATGAAATTCTGGGTTGAAAATTCATTTCTTTAAGCATGTTGAATATTGGCCCCCACTCTCTTCTGACTTGTAGAGTTTCTGCCGAGAGATCCGCTGTTAGTCTGATGGGCTTCCCTTTGTGGGTAACCCGACCTTTCTCTCTGGCTGCCCTTAACATTTTTTCCTTCATTTCAGCTTTCGTGAATCTGATAATTATGTGTGTTGGAGTTGTTCTTCTCGAGGAGTATCTTTGTGGTGTTCTCTGTATTTCCCGATTTTGAATGTTGGCCTGCCTTCCTAGGTTGGGGAAGTTCTCCTGGATAATATCCTGCAGAGTGTTTTCCGACTTGGTTCCATTCTCCCTGTCACTTTCAGGTACAACAATCAGATGTAGTTTGGTGTTTTCACATAGTCCCATATTTCTTGGAGTTTTTGTTCATTTCTTTTTACTCTTTTTTCTCTAAACTTCTCTTCTCGCTTCATTTCATTCTTTTGATCTTCAGTCACTGATACCCTTTCTTCCAGTTGATTGAGTCAGTTACTGAAGCTTGTGCATTTGTCACGTAGTTCGCATGTCATGGTTTTCATCTCTATCAGGTCGTTTAAGGATTTCTCTACATTGGTTATTCTAGTTAGGCATTTGTCAAATCTTTTTTCAAGGTTTTTAGTTTCTTTGCGCTGGGTTCGTAATTCCTCCTTTAGCTCTGAGAAGTTTGATGGACTGAAGCCTTCTCTCAACTTGTCAAAGTCATTCTCCATCCAGCTTTGTTCCATTGCTGGTGAGGAGCTGCGTTCCTTTGGAGGGGAGAGGCCCTCTGATTTTTAGAATTTCCAGCTTTTCTGCACTGCTTTTTCCCCATCTTTGTGGTTTTATCTACCTTTGGTCTTTGATGATGGTGACGTACAGATGGGGTTTTGGTGTGGATGTCCTTTCTGTTTACTATTTTTCCTTCTAACAGTCAGGACCCTCAGCTGCAGGTCTGTTGGAGTTTGCTCGAGGTCCATCCCAGACCCTGTTTGCCTGGGTATCAGCAGCGGAGGCTGCAGAAGAGTGAATATTGCTGAACAGCAAATGTTGCTGTCTGATTGTTCCTCTGGAAGCTTTGTCTCAGAGGTGTACCTGGCCATGGGAGGTGTGGGGTGTCAGTCTGCCCCTAGTGAGGGATGTCTCCCAGTTAGGCTACTCAGGGGTCAGGGACCCACTTGAGCAGGCAGTCTGTCCGTTCTCAGATCTCAAACTCTGTGCTGGGAGAACTTCTGCTCTCTTCAGAGCTGTCAGAGAGGGACATTTACATCTGCAGAGGTTTCTGCTGCCTTTTGTTTAGCTATGCCCTGTCCCCAGAAGGGGAGTCTACAGAGGCGGGCAGGCCTCCTTGAGCTGCGGTGGGCTCCACCAAGTTCAAGCTTCCCAGCCTCTTTCTTTACCTACTTAAGCCTTAGCAATGGCGGGCGCCCCTCACCCAGCCTCGCTGCTGCCTTGCAGTTCGATCTCAGACTGCTGTGCTAGCAGTGAGGGAGGCTCCATGGGTGTGGGACCCTCCCAGCCAGGCGCAGGATATAATCTCCTGGTGTGCTGTTTGCTAAGACACTTGGTAAAGTGCAGTATTAGGGTGTGAGTGACCCAATTTTCCAGGTGTTGTGTTTCACGGTTTCCCTTGGCTAGTAAAGGGAATTCCTTTCTCCCTTGTGCTTCCCGGGTGAGGCAGTGCCTCACCCTGCTACGACTCTCACTCGTTGGGCTATGCCCACTGTCCTGCACCCACTGGCCGACACGCCCCAGTGAGATGAACCCGGTACCTCAGTTGGAAATGCAGAAATCACCCATCTTCTGTGTCGCTCACACTGGGAGCTGGAGGCTGGAGCTGTTCCTATTCGGCCATCTTGGCACCGACTATCTACCTTCCCTGGTAGTACTGCTTTAATTAGTTACTGATGTCTTTTTCCAGATGACTGTTATTGTTACTGACTTTGTTCATAACCCCAGTACTAGAGATAATTTCATAGTTAATTTCAAAGGAGAGTAGAACATTTTGGTTCATTAATAGATTGAAAGAGAGACCACTGGCCAAATCCAGAATATTTACAAAGAGCATCTAAAATCTTTGAAGGTTGTCAGAACTCCCACCCTCAGATAACCTTATAGAAATCTTTGCCCTTCCTGAAATATTCACCAATTTTTTTTTTTCTTTTTTTTTGAGACGGAGTTTCGCTCTTGTTGCCCAGGCTGGAGTGCAATGGTGCAATCTCAGCTCACCACAACCTCTGCCTCCCGGGTTCAAGCAGCCTTCCTCAGCCTCCTGAGTAGCTGGGATTACAGCCATGCCCCACCACACCTGGCTAATTTTGTGTTTTTAGTAGAGACAGGGTTTCTCCATGTTGGTCAGGCAGGTCTTCAGCTCCCAACCTCAGGTAATCCGCCTGCCTCGGCCTCCCAAAGTGCTGGGATTGCAGGCGTGAGCCACCATGCTTGGCCCACTAATTTTTTTAATTTTTTTTTTTTCTTTGAGAAGGCGGTCTTGCTCTGTCATCTAGGCTGTAGTGCAGTGGTACAATCACAGCTCACTGCAACATTGACCTCTTGGGCCCAAACAATTCTCCTACCTCAGCCTCCCAAGTAGCTAGGACTACAGGTACTTGCCACCACACCCAGCTTTATTTTATTTTTTGTAGAGATGGGGTCTCACTATATAGAGCCAGGTCTCAAACTCCTGGGCTCAGGTAATCCTCCCACCTCAGCCTCCCAAGTTGCTGGGATTACAGGCGTGAGCCACTGTGCCCAGCCCACTTATTAAATATTTATGGACCAATGAATTCATCTTTTATTCAGCAAGTTATGTCTATTACTGTATTCATTTGGATGCTCAATTTTACAATATTTAAGCTGGCTCCTGTGTCCTTTGGACACATGCCCATCATTCTTTGAGTATCTCCTTATTTTCTGACACAGAAAGATATGTCATGATTAATCTTTTGCTATCTGTGCTCTGGAATCAGCCATCTTTTCAAGAAGTTCTAGTTGATTTTAATGGATAATGGTTTTTTTGTTTTTGGTTTTTTTTAGTTTTAGTTTCAGTTTTTCAGAGATGGCATCTTGCTATGTTTACTAAGCTGAAATGCAGTGGCTATTCACAGGCATGATCTTGGTGCACCACAGCCTCAAACTCCTGAGCTCAAGCAATCCTCTCACCTCAGCCTCCTGAGTGCTTATGCCATTGTGCCTGGTTAAGAATGGTATTTAGAAGCCAAGATCCGGGTTCTAGGTGGGCTTCCTGCTATTGGGATATAATTGCCTCTATGCCATCTCAGTGGACAGAGGAAGGAAATGTGTGTGTATATTCATCCACATACACACATACACAACTGTATCTACTTCTATATTTCTATCTATCTAAAATCATGATTTCATACCAATACTTCCAACTCTAGAGCATTACCACAGAATTTATTCTAAGTTTTCCTATTTCTATATGTATAACTCCCTTCTCCAACAGCAAGAAGCTTGGCTTCAGTTTCCTCAATATTACTTATTCGTATTTCCTGTATGTAATCAACCTCCTGACAATGTAGGCCACCTCCTTCACCCCAACCCTCAGCTACGCACCACACAAGTGACCTTCTCTGCCCAGTCCTGTTAACCAGCCATGTGGAATCCTCAGCCTGACCACACTGTGCCAGCAACACCAGCTGAACCTCCAACTAGCCACATCCTCAGGCCCTGGCCCTGCTGACCATCTTTGGCCCCATTTGCGTCTACTGAGTCCTAAGCCCTGACCAAAAGGAAGGGGCAGAATACCAGTTTAATGGAAATTGAAAAGGCATTACAAGTTTGGAAGATAAGAAAAAGATGAAAAAATATAGAAGGAAAGAAGAAAAGAAAATAATAAAACCTGTTGCAGATGCAACAAATATGTGACACCAGCTTTATACCAAGGCCCTGTACAAAGTCTGAGGGCAAGTAAGATCTGTTCCTAACCCTCAAGAAACTTACAACTGCCCAGAAAGAATAGTATGTATGTACTAGACAGGAAACAATGTTGTGATTAACATTGTAAGTATATGAGCAGAGGATCAGGAGGAAAAGAACAATGGATTCAGCCTGAGGATGTCGGCGGACAGATGGAATGCTGCCAGGGAAGGGTGGCCTGTTCCCAATCAAGGCAGCCTTTAACCAGGTGCAAAGTGGAGGCACCCAGGGCACATGGGGTTAGTGACCAAAATGTGCAAAATCTAGTGTATGTTTTAAAGTGTTTTTGAAATAATATCTTAAATTGTTAGTATATGTATAACTTTTGCTTTTAAGTGCTTTTAAAACATTTTTTGATATAATAATCTTTATTGTGTCTTCAAATTATAGCTGAAGAGTCTGCTTCTTCTGGAGCAAAGGGAGATCTGGCTGCTGGTAACCGATGTCACTCTGCAAACGCCAGAGGAGAGTGACCCCAAGCTCCCCAAAACCCTGCTTGTCTATGTGGCCCCCTTGTGTGTGCTGGGCTCTGAGGTCCTGGAGGCACTCGCTGGGGCTGCCCCTCACAGCCTCTTCTTCAAGGATGCTCTCCGTGACCAGGGTGTGCTTGCTTCTCCACAGCTTTGATGCAGGGGCGACTGATCGGTGCCCATAGAATAGCCCTTGTGGCCTCTGGATGCCTCCATGTTGCTTGGACGCTGCCGGCACCTTCACGGAGCCCATCACAGACATGGCCCATGTACCAGCCTCCAGCTTTCACTGACCCTGTAGCGGCTACCTGGGCAGAACCAGCTCCATGGAGATGGCTGTTGCTCACTCCAGAATTGTCTTCTGGTGGCACCCTGTACTGCTGCAGAATCCACAAACAAACCAAAAGCTAGAATATTGTAAATGCATATACTTAGATCAGCCAGCCCCTTTTTCCAGGGATCACACTAAAATCCTGTCTAAGCTATCTTTTTAAATTTTTATTGAGTCATAATTCACATACCACATAATTTACCGTTTGTGGATTGACTTGAATCTCACTTTTGAGTGCTTCTTTAGCTTAGCTCACGGGGTTTGGGAATGTGTACACACAATGCATGTGCTGCTGGACACAGTCCCATAACTACACCTTCACCTGCATGACTCAAGGGGTAGCAAAGGAGATTGCCATTATGAGCACAATTCACTTTTTCTTCAAGGCTTCAGTAACCTGAAGTGTCTCTGTCGGCAGGTCGGATTGTTTGTGCTGAACGGACTGTTGTCTTGCTTCAGAAACCCCTTTTGAGTATGGTCTCTGGTGCAAGTTCCTGTGAACTGCCTGATCCAGTGATGCTTGACAGTCTGGACTCTGCCACACCTGTCAACTCCATCTGCAGTGTTCAAGGTAAGCAGCTGTCTCACAGGAATTGGTGTTTATACTTTCTTAACTATTATGCTTTATATTCATTTACTCATTTATTCAACAAGTATTTGTGGAGTGCCCGCCAAGTTCCAGACACTGGATACATAAAGAACAAAAGCAGAAATTGTTATTGGTATCAAACTCAATTCTGCACAGAAGGAGGTGAATCAGATGAACACAGACAGGCCTATCCTCGGGCTCTGAGTGCTCTAGCCACTGATACCTGGGCCCACATCTTAGTGGGGAGCTCAGGGAAGGCTTCCCAAAGACAGGAGCCTCAAGCTGAGCTCTGAAGCATAGATGAGACTACTCAGGTCAGGGATGGAGCAGAAGGAACATTCCTGGGAAGAAAGCAGGACTTCGTAAGGCCACTGGCATGAGAAAGCTGCTGAGCAGGGGTGTCCGGAAAGAGGCAGGACAAGCAGCCAGATGGAGGTGGGACTAAGCTGAGGCTGGTGGTGTCAGGAGTGTGCTTTGTCATTGGTACAGGCAGCCGGTCTGATGTCCTCCCTGCAGAGCAGAGTGAAGGGGCTGGATGGCATTGGGGGCAGCGGTAGAGAAGGAAATCCAAGGGTGGACTTAGGGAAATCGGCAGGTTGAGTGATGAATTGGGCATAGATGGAGGCAGAAGATATATCTGACGACCTCTGAGCTCCTGGCTCAGATGAGGTGACGGTAGTGCTGTTCATTAAGTAGGATGTGGCAGGCAAGGTCAGCTTTAAGGGGACACTCTCAGTTCTGTCAGGAGAGTTTGCATGTTTTGCATACATCTGAGATGTTTCAGCAGCTGGTTAGATATGCGAGTCTGGAGCTGAAAACAGCATTAATATTTTCTCTTTTTTAACTTCATAAAACTTAGTAATAAAAGTCATACATGGCTAGTGGAACTAGTGAAAAATAAATGAAGAGAAAGTTAACAGCCCGCCCTCTGTCCCCGGCTTTCTGCTGCACTGGCGCGTCCAGGAGACACAGCTGCCCACCTTGAGGGGGTGTGCGTGCTTGCAAGTCAGATGATTTACTGCACATTATTCTGCCACTTGCTTCTCTGTAGCAGGGATATCTGTCCAGGTGGGGAGAGAGATCCAACTCAAGATGTTAATAGTTGCATAGCATCCCCTCATATGAATAAACTCTCCCTCCACTCATGGACATCCAGAATCTCTCGTGTTTTTGCAATGATTAAACAAGGCTGTAATAAACGTTCTTGGACATTAATCCTTACTGATTTCTGTAAAGGAGGATTTCAGCGGTTTGGGGTTCATGGAGATTTTAAACAATTTTATGGAGTTATATAACTCAGTAATGCCCTATAATTCACTCCTTTAAAGTGTTTTTAGTATTCACAGAATTGTGCAAACATCACTACAATCTAATTTTAGAACAAAAACCCACACCTATTATCATTCACGCCCCGTTACCACCCACCGTCCCACACCCTAGTCTTAGGAAACCACCAATCTACTATTTGTTTCTATGAAATTTGCCTGTTCTGTTTTTGGGGCGGGAGGGTTGTTTCTGTTTTTGTTTTTGTTTTTTTTTGTTTTGAGATGGAGTCTCTCTCTGTCACCCAGTGACATGCAGTGGCATGATCTCTGCTCACTGCAACCTCCGCCTCCCAGGTTCATGCTGTTCTTCTGCCTCAGCCTCCCGAGTAGCTGGGACTACAGGCGCCCGCCACCATGCCCAGCTAATTTTTTTTTGTATTTTTAGTAGAGACAGGGTTTCACCATGTTAGCCAGGATGGTCTCGATCTCCTGACCTCATGAGCCACCTGCTCCGGCCTCCCAAAGTGCTGGGATTACAGGTGTGAGCCACTGTGCCCAGACAATTACTGCAACTTTTAAGTCCTGAAGTTGGGTGCTGTCAGTTTTCCAACTTTGTTCTTGTTCTTCAATATTGTCTTGGCTATTCTAGGTCATTTTGCCTCTCCATATAAACTTTAGAATCAATTTGTTGATATCCACAAAATAACTTGATGAGATTTTGATTTGGGATAGTGTTGAGTCTGTAGATCAGGTGGGGAAAAACTGACATGTTAATACTAGAGCCTTCTTATCCATGAACATGGAATATCTCTGTATTTATTTATATCTTCTTTGATATCTTTCAGAAGAGTTTTTTAGTTTTCCTCATACAGATCTTATACATACTTTGTTAGATTTATACTGAAGTATTTCATTTGTTTTGTTGCTATTGTAAATAGTATTGTTTTTAATTTCAAATTCCAATCGTTCATTGCATTTCATAGGAAAACAATTAACTTTTTGATATTAACCCTGCAACTTTGCTGTAATCACTTAGTAGTTCCAGTGGTTTTTTGTTGTTTCTTTGGGATTTTCTACATAGAAAACTAAGTCATCTGTGAACAGTTTTCTTTCTTTCTTCTCAATATGTGTACCTTTTATTTTATTTTCTTGTCTTACTGCATTAGCTAGGACTATCAGTACCATGTAGAATAGCAGTAGTGGGAACATCCTTGCCCTGTTCTTAATCTTAAGGGTTAACCATGTACTTTCTCACCATTGATTATGATGTTAACCAGAGGGGTTTTGTTGTTCCATTTGCTGGAGATAGTATCACTTTGGAAGAAAATAATACTAGCTCTCCTTCCCTTCTTTTATTACACTCTTCCTTTCCATCTACCTGCCTTTGCATCTGCACTTTATATTCTTAAGATTGGTAACATTCTGTTGTATAATTATAATTAACCTTTGCACACATTTTCTACAGATTGATTCTCAAAGATGAAAATCAGTCTGCAGCCAATTAAGCCGACTGAGTTCCTTTCCTCATGGGGGCCCAGTGTGCAATGGCTGCAAACAGCAGCTTCCCTGGTAGTGATGCAGCCTGTCTGTTGTATGGGTTGCTCTAAGGGACCTTGGAGACAGACCTTTCAGATGGATGTTCATGTTTCTGACCTTGCACTACCCCAGTGTAGGCTCCAAACAGGCATGCATGGTGCCATTGGAAAGCCCCAGGGCACTGTGGCCAGGGTTCACATTGGCCAAGTTATGTCCGTCCGCACCAAGCTGCAGAACAAGGAGCATGTGATTGAGGCCCTGTGCAGGGCCAAGTTCAAGCTCCCCAGCTGCCAGAAGATCCACATCTCAAAGAAGTGGGCCTTCACCAAGTTCAATGACAATGAATTTGAAGACATGGTGGCTGAGAAGCGGCTCATCCCAGATGGGTCAAGTACGTTCCCAATCGTGGCGCTCTGGACAAGTGGCAGGCCCTGCACTCATGAGGGCTTCCACTGTGCTGCCCCCTCTTAATACTCACCAATAAATTATACTTCCTGTCCACCTAAAAAAAAAAATGCCTTCACTTCAATTACCCCTCTTTCTTACGTACTTTGTCTGTTATTTTAGTTTTATCCTGATTCCCTCAATAAACATTATTAGTATATTTAAAAAAAAAGAAGAAAATCAATAAATGGTATTTATATTATTAGGATGATACAAGTTGAGTATCCCATATCTGAAATGCTTGTAACCAGAAGTGTTTTGGATTTTTTATTGGTTTTTTTCATCCTTTTTTTGAATGGGGTCTTGCTGTGTTGTCCAGGCTGCTCTCAAACTCCTGGGCATATTTTGGTTTTAATGTTTTTGAGACGGGATCGTCCAGGCTGGAGTGCATTGGTGTGATCATAGCTTCCTGTAACCTTGAACTCTTGAGCTAAAAGCAATACTCCCACGTCAGCCTGCCAAGTAGCTAGGACCACTGGGATGGCATGCACCACCATGCCCAGTTGATTTTTGTTGTTGTTGTTGTTGTTGAGACAGAGTTTCACTGTGTTGCCCAGGCTGCTCTCAAACTCCTGACCTCAAGTAATCCCCCAGCCTTGGCCTTCCAAAGTGCTGGGATTACAAGTGTGAGCCATTGTGGCTAGCCACGTGTCTTTATATAAACAACATATAGTTGGTTCTTGTCTTTCGTTCACTCTGATAGTCTCTGTTATTTAATTTGTGTATTGAGACCATTCTCATTTAAAGTGATTATTCATATAACTGAGATAATGTCAACTGTATTTATAACTTTTCTATTTATTGCATGGCTTCTTTTTTTTTTGTCTTCCACTCCCTTTCTAACTATTTTCATTTTTATTGAGCATTATGTTTCCATTTTCTCTTTTCTTTCAAAATATCAATTATACTTTTTTTTTTTTTTTTTTTTGAGACAGAGTCTCGCTCTGTCGCCCAGTCTGGAATGCAATGGCATGATCTCAGCTTACTGCAAGCTCCACCTCCTGGGTTCACACCATTCTCCTGCCTCGGCCTCCCGAGTAGCTGGGACTACAAGCGCCCGCCACCACACCCGGCTAATTTTTTGTATTTTTAGTAGAGACGGGGTTTCACCGTGTTAGCCAGGATGGTCTCTATCTCCTGACCTCGTGATCCAACTGCCTCGGCCTCCCAAAGTGCCGGGATTACAGGCGTGAGCCACCGCACGCAGTCCAATTATACTGATTTTTAAGTTTTTCTAGTGGAGTTTGCAATACACTTTACAGCCAATCAAGTCCACTTTCAAATAACACTGTCCTGCTTCACAGGTAATGCAAGTGCCTTATATCAGAGTGTTCCTGATTTCTTTTTTTTTTTCTTTCCCATCCCTTGTAACACTCCTGTTATGCATTTCACTTACTCAAAAGGTATAATCATTGATTACATTATTATTATTATTTAAATAAACTACTATCTTTTCTATCAATTTAGAATTAGAAATGTAAAAGATTTTATTTTACCTTCATTTATTCCTTCTCTAATACTCTTTCTTTCTCTATATAGATTCAAATTTCTGACATTTCATTTTCCTCATATCTCACCATTTTCACGTACCATTCCCTGTGGGCCTCTTCTGCTTCCAGGCCTACTCTATAGCTGCCCTGCAGGCCCACATATAGGGCTCAAGATTTGTAAACAGACGTATCACAGAGGCAGGGCTGAGTGCTGCCAGATCCTTTAATGAGAACCAGTCAACTAGGCATTAAGAGAAAACAAACCCCCAGCTGCAAAATAACAAAGATTATCCAAGCCTCACATGCAGGAATGCCCATAGCAAGGTAGCAGCTAGGCAGTGACCTGCTCCTACAGAGTCCTCAGCCTGCACACCTGCCAGCCACGGGCCTGCCCACCTCCATCAAATCCAGGCAAGGCTGGAGTCCTTACTGCTGTTTGGCAATAGCAGTTGCCCCCATCTCAGCACCTCAGCTTTGCTCGCTTCTGCCCTGCCCTGGTCCAGAAGGTCTCGGTGATGACATGTCCCCTGCATGGCTCCAAGGGGACCCCTTCACTTCTGCAGAGTTGGTGCTAGGGTTTGGACAGCTCTCTCAACAGCTGAACGAGCTGAGCGTCTGGGTCTCAGATGGCTGAGTACTGAACGTTTTCTCTGAGCAGAGTTTAAAAGGACCCTGAATGTATTCTGAGCATGGAGCAGTCACTCACTAAGAGTTGGCAGCATCCCTCTGTCCATCCAGGCCTCAGTGACAGGGTTGGGGTAGGCACTCACTCCTTGCTAGTGTCACAAGGCCTCCTCGTCTCTGTTCCCCCTGAGTGGCAGCTCTGGGGTGTGCGGAAATGTCTCTCTGCTGTGTCTTCTGGGGTGAAGTCGTTTGGCAGCGCTGGTTTTCCCTTCCTCACTCTGCTCACCACCTCTTTGTCCACCACTTACTAGCGATGGGACCTGGCACAGGACTGCAGGAAGGGATGCAGTAGGCTCACATCTCTGTGGAAAGAGTGGTGAACTCCTGTCTAAACCCAGGCTCCAGCCTCTAAATACAAGACTTGTGAGCCCTGACTTCTTTCCGTCAGGAGATAGGGAGGAAGAGGGTATAGCAGAGTTCAAGTTACTGAAGAAATGTGTGCACCAGGCTGCGGTGAGCGCCAGACCCACCCATCCTGAGGTCCCTTTGAAAGGACCTTTTTAAAAAGATGTGTTCGTAGCTAGCAATACACCCTTCCTAAACCTAATTACAAGACATTTCTGCACATAAGCAAAGTAAAGATGTAATGGCAAACTGCTGGCAAGTTCATGAGTATGGTCTTGGGGATGCAGCCGCTCCTTTCTCCCCTTGCACCTCCTCATGCACCTGCCTGTTGTGAATTAGTCAACACTGCTTTCCAGCTGCGTTATGAGCCTTTATTGACTTTGCTTTTCATCCCTTTGACCCACTTTGACAATGTCATTAGCTAGGGCAGCCTTTTCAAAATCAATATCTATTATTTTCATTTTTTAAAAGCCATTCAAGTATGCATTGCATGAATGCACTTTAATAAACCAAGCCTACTCATTCTCATATTTCTGATTTATCCTCTAAAGGTAATTTTTCTCCCAATGTTTGTTCTAGTGGGGAATTAAATTTTTTGCACCAAGAGTGGAAAGGAAGAGCCTTCTATTTTTCTAGAAACTCAGATTTTACTTTTTCTTGAAACATCTAATTTTGCCACTTTTCAACAAGGACGTCTGCGATTTGCTCGTGTCTCAAGATGATATCTACAGTGCTTCACATCCAAGAAAATCAGACCATCCCAATCCCCAGCAAGCACTGACCAACTGTGCTTGCCCGGCCTCAGCCCTGCCATGGTGTGCAGAGTCCCCATGCTGAGGTCCCATGTGGCCCGCCCTGGTTGCTTTGTGGACCCCCTCACTCCCTTCCTCAGGAAGCTTTCCATGACCCTCTGGGATGCCCAGGGTTGTGTCTCTGACACACGTCTCAGGTGTCTTTTCCATTTGTCAATTTACCATTTATTTCATCTTTTTTTTTTTTTGGCGGGGGGTGGGGGACAGGATCTTGCCCTGTCACCCAGGCTGGAGTGCAGTGGCATAATCACAGCTCAAACACTCGTTACTGTGTTAAGGAGTCTATATACTATTAATGTGCTACAGAAAAAGCACAGACCTAAATATGCAATATGGGGAATGTTTGAGGGACTGAGGGCCAGCTCAGCTGTGGTGATGTAACTACCTATGCATCTGGAAAAATATCCCAACGAAAATACTTCGGTTAGGTGGTAATATGCAGGCAAGTTTTAAAATGTACTTCTTATTGTTATAATTTTTCTTTGTACTTATAATAAGTGGAAATTATAAAAAGCTTAGGAACATATATATAAACTCACAAGTAAGGAAAAAATCACGAGGCCCCTCATGTTGTCCTCTGCGTGTGGAGGAGCAAAGGAGTCGGAGAGGGCAGAGCTGCCTCTGAGGTGGGCTTCCCTTCTCTTGGGCCTAGGCACTGTGGTTGGCGTGGACGAGAGCACTGCTTTCTCATGGCCTGTGTGTGACACGTGTGGCAACGGGAGATTGGAACAGAGGCCGGAAGACAGGTAAGGGGACAGGGGCTGTCCTGAAAGCCCTAGAACCCAAAGGGCACAGAAGCAACCCAGCCCCCAGAACCTGGGCCTTGCTGCCTTAGGTGACTCCCTCGAGAGCTCAAGGGGCAACCTCTGCCTCTGCTGAGTGGCAAGGAAAGAGGCCCCTGGGACCCGGTGGTTTTTCCTTACTGAGATTTCTGCTATTCTTGCAGCTGCTCCTGTTATGAGATAGAAGTGCTGGGTTTTGTCCCCACCTCCTTTATTATCAGTCAGGAGAATTAAAAAAACAGGATAAACATGAATAAGTGAGAAAAACTTGGTGATTATATAGCCTGGTTTTTGTGAAAGGTGCAGATGTTTACAGAGACCACGTTTACAGTGAGCAGCTACTGGACAGATGTCCTTACCCACCGCATTGTGCTGCCCTCCCTCAGGGTCTGGGCCAGTGTCAGTGCAGTGCAGTCCATCCCTGTGAAGTCAGTCCTCCGGCCTCCCAAGTGCAGTGTCATGTGACAGAAAGGGACAGGCTCATTACTTTTCTGCTCCTTAAAAAACGAAGAAGTGGCCAGGTACAGTGGCTCACGCCTGTAATCCCAGCACTTTGGGAGGCCAAGGCGGATCATGAGGTCAGGAGATCGAGACCATCCTGGCTAACACAGTGAAACCCCGTCTCTACTAAAAATACAAAAAATTAGCTGAGCGTGGTGGCGGGCGCCTGTAGTCCCAGCTACTCAGGAGGCTGAGGCAGGAGAATGGCATGAACCTGGGACAAGGAGCTTACAGTGAGCTGAGATTGCACCACTGCACTCCAGCCTGGGCGACAGGGTGAGACTCTGTCTCAAAAAAAAAAAAAGCAAAGACGCTGGGCACGGTGGCTCACGTCTGTAATCCCAGCACTTTGGGAGGCTGAGGCAGGCGGATCACGAGGTCAGGAGATCCAGACCATCCTAGCCAACATGGCAAAACCCAGTGTCTACTAAAAATACAAAAATTAGCTGGGCGTGGTGGCGTGTGCCCGTAATCCCAGCTGCTCGGGAGGCTGAGGCAGAAGAATCTCTTGAACCAGGGAGTCAGAGGTTGCAGTGAGCTGAGATCGCACCACTGCACTCCAGCCTGGTGACAGAGTGAGACTCTGTCTCAAAAAAAAAAAAAAGAAAAAAATAAACAAAGATTGGCCAGGTACAGTGGCTCACGCCTGTAATCCCAGTACTGTGGGTGAGGGGATCAGGTGGATCACTTGAGGTCAGGAGTTCGAGACCAGCCTGGCCAAGATGGTGAAACCTCATCTCTACTATTAATTTTAAAAATACAAAAATTAGCCAGGCATGATGGCACACATCTGTAGTCCCAGCTACTCTGGAGGCGGAAGTGGGAGAATCTCTTGAGCCAGGGGGAGGTGGAGGTTGCAGTGAGCTGAGATCATGCCACTGCACTCCAACCTGGGTGACAGAGCGAGAGCGAGACTCCATCTCAAAACAAAACAAAGCAAAGAGCAAATGTCTCCTTGGCATGCCTGGGCTGGTGGCCTTACACAAGCCATCACTGGACCGTGTGGAAGAGATGAGTGCATGTGCAGGCATGCATGGTAGCACAGAACAGTTACTGTGCTGGCAGCTGAGAGCCGACTTTCTCTCCCAGGCCAGGGGGCAGCCTGACACCTGGCCTTCCAGGCCCTGACTTCCCTTCCTGGGAGGCTCAGCATCCCCTCCTCTGCTCCCCTCATCGGCCTCTAGCCAGTGCTACTCGAAGCTAATGTCCATCCCTTGGACAGGCTGAGTCCGGGCAGCTGCAGTCCTGTCTCAGAAACTTGCTTCTGAGAGTAAAGCCCCGTTTTGTATCTCAGCAGACACTCACGTTTAGGAAAATGTCTCCCACTGGAGCTTTCCTGACTTGTGCCTCCCGGGGCCTTGTCTTTCCTTGGCTTTTCATGTACCAGAGGCGCCTTTTCCTGTGGGGACTGCTCCCGGGTGGTCACATCTCCTATTCTCAAGAGGCACCTGCAGGTCTTCCTGGACTGCCGCTCAAGACCCCAGTGCAGGGTGAAGGTCAAGGTAGGAACCAGGCCAGAGCACGCACTCAGTCCTAGCTCACTCCAACATAGGGAAGGTGAGACCGAGCTGAAACAGGTGCACGTCCTCCTCACACCTGCAGAGGCGCTGGGACTCGGCTGGGATGGGTTGCATCTGGAGCTCCCTCTAGGTCCTAGGAGCTTCCCTTGGAAAGGTGGGAGGATGCATCCTGTGTGAACACAGTCTCTCCATGTTAAAACACATCTTTGATCTAAGACTGTGAGACTGAAGCTCTGAAGACAGGTGGTTTGGAGGTAACATGTTAATTTTTGGGAATGAGTGATTTAACTTGAGCACTTACTGTACTGGAAGAAGTTTAACCCAGCCCTGCTTCTGCTCTTGCAGCTGTTGCAGCGCAGCATTTCCTCCCTGCTGAGGTTTGCCGCCGGTGAAGATGGGGTAAGTGTAGGGGGCCCAGCCCAGGGGGCCCCACACTCGGTAGCCTGCATGAGCAACTCATCCCCAGAGGAAGCCCCCACTCCCAAATGTGTTCCATTACAACCCATCCCACTAGCAAGTGGTATAGATACTCGAGAGTGAAATGCAGATACGTCTGCCATTCAGGCTGATGGGTTCCTTTCCTCTGTGGAAATGAGGTTATTTTGGATCATCCTTGAGGTAGATGCAGGAAGCTGTCCCCTGGCTTTTTGTTTTGTTTTGGTTTTCGTTGTTTGTTCATTTGTTTTGAGACAGAGTCGCATTCTGTGTCCAGGCTAGAGCACAGTGACATGATCTCGGCTCACTGCAACCTCTGCCTCCCAGGTTCAAGTGATTCTCCTGCTTCACCCTCCCGAGTAGCTGAGACTACAGGCATGAGCCACAACTCCCAGCTAATTTTTGTATTTTTAGTAGAGATTGGGTTTCACCATGCTGGCCAGTCTGGTCTGGAACTCTTGACCTCAGGTGACCCTCCCGCCTTGGGCTTCCAAAGTGATGGGATTACAGGCATGAGCATGAGCCACTGCACCCACCCTGTCCCCTGGCTTTGATTACAGAAGCACATTCTTGAGGTTGGAGTCCTACTGCCAAGGTGTCATGTTAATAGGATGGAATTCCCCAAGATGCTTTTTTTTTTCTTTCTTTCTTTTTTTAAACACTGGGTATTCCAGACTCTGAATAACCGGCAATGTGACTGTCCTGCCCTGAGAGTCACTGTGGTGAAGCTTAGTAAAGCAGGGTGACTTCTCCAAGAAAAGCCACCTAAATATATAATTGATGGGCCAAAGAGTTTCTGCTGTGTGAAATTTGAACCTCATAAATGAGACATGTGTCCTGGAGATGCCACCTGTGTCATATCAAAGCCATTTAAAAGCACCACAAGTGGCTCATGGAATAGCCACAGAAAGGGACCAGCCACTCAGTGGCCCCAGGGCACAGCCCCAGTTCACAAGAGACATCTGGAACCAGAGTGGGCTCCACATCCAGGGAGCTGACTTGGGCCACACTGGAAGGGTGTGTGGTGACTGGGGAGGCCAGTCGTGCCTGGAGCTCTGTGGTCAAATAGGGGTCTTTGTCTAATGGGTCCCCACGGCCAGAGTCTAGCCAGAATACTTTTTTTATTTTTTTTAGGCAGAGTCTTACTCTGTCATCCAGGCTGGAGTGCAGTGACACAACCATAAGCTCACTACAGCCTCGAACTCCTGGGCTCAAACGATCCCCCCGCCTCAGCCTCCCAAGTATCCAACCCAAATTTGTGGTGACTTGACCTATCCTATGGAGACTCCTCTCTGCCCCACTACCCCTGCCACCCTCTCACCCACTGCACCTCAGGAGGGGCCAGAAGCCCCATGAGGTAGAGCAGCAGTTTGTCCTCTCTCATCTAAACCATGTCTATCAGAGTTGGATTAAATTGGATGGATAAGTCTGTGAGCGGGATCTTTGAGGATCACAAGTGACTACACACTAGAATCACCTGCGTGCTCTAAAGAGTTTCTGCTCTTCGGCTGGACATGGTGGCTCATGCCTGTAATCCCAGCACTTTGAGAGGCCGAGGCGGGCAGATCACCTGAGGTCAGGAATTCGAGACCAGCCTGGCCAACATGGTGAAACCACATCTCTATTAAAAATACAAAAAAATGAGCTGGGGGAGGTGGTGCTCATCTGTAACCCCAGCTACTTGGTTGGGAGGCTAAGGCAGGAAAATCACTGGAACTGGGGAGGTAGAGGTTGCAGTGAGCCGAGATTGTGCCATACTCCAGCCTAGGCGACAGAGCAAGACTCCAACTCAAAATAAAAAAAAAAAACAGTTTCTGCTCCTTCCTGGCACAACACCCACCAGCTTTAAAGCTCCTCAGTGTCCCCGAGCTCCAGCTCGGAACTGTCCCTGAGCTGCTGCACACAGGGATTGATGCTGAGGCTGGACTGTGGAGGCTCATCAGCAAGTGTTCCCCAGTGGTACAAAAGGTGAGTCATCACCACGGGCCAGGAACTGAGCCTACTGCATTCTCACGTTTCCCCCTTCAACCTCCCAATGTCCCAGCAAGGTAGTGCCCATATTTCCCTGCTAGGGGGATGAGTGCAGTGCCCAAGGCAAAGACATTCCACAGAGGGAAAGTCATTGTTGCCCCACAGAGTGACCACCTGCAGAGCTGGGAGCCAGCCCAAGGGGCATAATGGGGAACAGCACATGTGCTTTTCTGTCCTTAAGGAAGTTTAAGTGTATAGCAGGCAACCGACCACACAGCGGTGCCTGTCGGCCAATTCCTTGTCTCCTTGTCTGAGTCCTGTGGGGAGGGAGGAAGAAAGGAGGAGGCAGTGCCCAGAAAGGGGGGAACTGCCCACAGCTGACCGGGTAGAAGTTTCCAACTAGGGGGGTTTGAGTAGGTGCTAAAGATGGCAGATCTGAGTTTTCAGGGAACGCATCTTGATGGAGAATGTTGGGAGAAAGCATTTGAAATGCGCGTTTGAGAACGCATGACAAAATGAACCAAAACCCACAACCTCAACAGATTGAACCAACAACACCTGGGCATGGCACACAGCTCTCCAGCTGCTCCATGCTACTCAGAAGGGCGGGGCAGTGCTGTGGCAGCAGCTGCCTGCTGGGCGTAGCTGGTCACCACCCAGGAAGCCTCCAGCAATGGACAGTGCTTGACACCCCTTCCGATCCCCACCCCTCTTTAGAGATCCAGAGACCAGGAACCCTGGCAGAAATCTTCCTTCCTTCACTTGGTTTCCTTCTGGCTAAGGCGCTTGTTCCTCCTATACATTTAACTTGTCAACTAGAATATTCCCATAGGTAAAAGCCCTGCTTATAAAGAGCTCAAAGGTGTGTGTACCTGAGTGCACGTGTGTGCACGTTCTGCAGTGTGTGTGCTTCAGAGCACTTTTGCCCATGCCCATGTGCATATGTGTCCACTTGACTATGCTGTGTATGCACATTTGCTTGACATATGCGTACATGTGTGTATGTGTATGTGCATGCATTGGGTGAGAGCCAGAGGGTGGCAGCGGCCTTAATATCACCTTTTTGGGTGCTCTGGTTTCAGGGCTAATACCAGTGGACTGTGGGGTAAGTTCCAAGCCTGGAAGTAGACAACTTAGGCGGCTCTTTACCCCATGCCCAGCTCTACTCACAGTGGCTGATCAGGTCTTTACTGCAGATCTGGAAAGAAGCTGATAGAAGATAGGTGCCAGAGAGGCCTAGGTAGAGACATTAGCTGAGAGATACCCAGTATGGATTCTGTCAGTTTTCTGGGTGAGCATGCACATTCACCAAAATTCAGAGAATCAAATTGGGGCTTTCCACAAGATCAGTGACTCCATTCCCTGGGGCAAATGTACTGTTTCGGTTAAGATATGTGAGTGTTAAGCTTTATGCCTGTACTGTAATGTGTTCAAGCTGCAGATGTGAAAACAATAGGATTGTCTGTAGTTGTGCATCTCATTTCTCAATAGTAACATTATTGTGACATGGAACTTGAAGTTTGTTTCCTTAGCTTTCAGAAAAGGAAAAGTTAAAGGAACATATATAGTGACTTTTTAAGAGAGAGCACATTTTACACCTGTGCAGACGCACATTCATATGAATAGTGCTTGGGAGTCTGCTGATATGGTTGTTTAACACTCTCCATGTTAATTTCTCCCACACAAAAAAGATTTATTACTTGGGCACAGTGGCTGACACCTGTAATCCCAGCACTTTGGGAGGCCCAGTTGGGCATATCACCTGAGGTCAGGAGTTTGAGACCAGCCTGGCCAACATGGTGAAAACCCATCTCTCTTAAAAATATAAAAATTAGCCAGCATGGTGGTGTGCGCCTATAATCCCAGCTACGTGGAAGGCTGAGGCAGGAGAATTGCTTGAACCCAGGAGGCAGAGGTTGCAGTGAGCAGAGCTCACACCACTCCATTCCAGCCTGGGTGACAGAGCAAGACTCAGTCTCAAAAAAAATAATAATACAAAATTTTAAACTCCATTTACAGATAATATAGCCAAACCTAACATTTTACAAATAAATGATTTTTTGCTGGCTTTTTCCAAGTCAGAGTTGTGTACTTTTACTCCAGAAGACCACAGGGTCATCTGTTTCACACTTGCACAAACATGCAAGACTAACTGAAACTGTAAGATGACAGAAGGATGTCCAGCATGCCACCTCCACCCTCCCTCCCCGTGCGGTGACCCCCTGCTTCTGCTTCTGTACCCATTGGTGTCACCGCCAGTCCAGCAGCCTGGAGAGTCTGTCCTGCTCACTGCCATCTCTTCAGTGACGGGCCCACATGAGCTCGTAATAAACCCCTCAATAACACCTTTTTGGGTGCACTGGTTTCAGGGCCAACACCAGTGGACTGTGGGGTAACTTCCAAGCCTGGAAGTAGACAACTTAGGAGGCTCTTTACCCCATGCCCAGCTCTACTCACAGTGGCTGGGAGCGAGCAAGCAGCTGCACTTGCCATCCATGCCACCTCAGAGCCCTTGGGAAGGCCTCAGCTTCCATCGCCAAGTTCTGTCTCTTCACCTGTCTTGACCAGTAACACCCACTTCCCCCACCATTACATTAAACCATTCTGTTGACTTTATTCTTTTTCACCAAGGAAGCCAAAATTCTTGACAAAACACAGTGAATAGGCATCATACCTATCTTACAAATGGGAAAATAAAAGTCCCCCCACGAGTTGGCATCAGTAGCGTTCACATCCCAGACTGATCCTGACATTTATTTTTGCAAAACAAACCATCTCAAAACTTGGTGGCATCAATATTCATTCTGTGCACAGAACTCTTGTTTGGACAGGGCTCCATCAGGATAGCTCCCCTTGGCTCCACTGGGCATTAGCGCCCAAGGTTGACAGGAGTCACAGAAGGCTCCTATGTCCAGGCTGCAGCTCTGGCTGGACTCCCTCACAGCATGTGTGTGGATCCCAAGGGCCAGCTGGAAGCTGGGCACCTTTCCTAACCAAGCATGGAACATCACTTGGTGTCCCTTCCACTGCACTCTGTTCATGAGAAGCCAGACACTGAAGCCAGCTCAAACTCAGGGAAAGGCAGTGAGACACGCACTTTTGAAGGGAAGGGCACCAAGGAGCCACACTCTGCCTGCTTTGGCCACATTGTCTGGCTTCTCCAGCCTCAGTCTCTTTGGCCATGACACCATAATGATGGGAGGGATAAGTTAATAGACACCAAACAGAACTGCTGTAGCAACTGACGAGTGCCTTGCACAGAGGAGGGGTGTGGGGTGCCCGTGATATTACACTGCAAATGGCGTTTCCTTCTAGGGCTTTAATCTCCCAGAAAGACAGAGCTGCAATATCTCAGTGCTTTTGAGGCTTTATTTTCAACCCTACCCGCAGCGGCATTCTGCAGCTTCATCTATAATGGGGTGCACCACACCCTCTCAGCTTCGTCAGGGATGGGGGCCAAGGACTCCCTGTACCTGTCTTATCTGGAGATGAAACTCACCTGGGACTAACCAAAAAGAATTTGAAGAAAAAGCGAAGTCTCATTACAAAAACACAGAGGATTTTAGCCCAGTTTAACTCTAGAAGAAATGGGATCCTATTAAGGAAGGAAGTTTAGGGCAAAGCACCAGGAAATCCCTTGACCGGAAGTGTTGCTAGATTGAGGAAGTGTCCTAAAGGAAGTGGGAGACAGCTGTGGGCACTGTGTGCCCAGCCGTGGCCTTCCCAGCAGAGCCTGTGTGCATCATGTCCCACCCAAGTAAAAATAGAATTCATTTACCAAAATGGGGTAGTTCCTTCACTTGCTAAAATAAATGGATATATATATATGTAATAGCTCTTCATTTGTTTCTCTTTCCTACCACTGTTCTCAGCCATTTGAGGCGTGGAAGGTTGTGGACTGGGGAAAGGGCATTCCCACTGTGGCTCTCTGGTTTTCCGTGTTGTTGGGAACAGTATGTCCCAGGCTGTTTGCTTTAACCAGCGTGCCTTTTATCACTGTAGAGCTACGAAGTGAAGAGTGTCCTGGGAAAGGAGGTGGGGTTGTTAAATTGTTTCGTCCAGTCCGTAACCGCCCACCCGACCAGCTGCATTGGATTGGAGGAAATCGAGCTTCTGAGTGCAGGAGGGGCCTCTGCAGAACACTAGGAGTTGCCGCAGGATCTGTGAACTTTGCAATGTGGCTGCAAGGGAGGTGGTGGTGGTGGTGATTTGGGGTAGTTACTTGTTAACTATGGACACAGTGAATGTAGTTTCCGATCTTGAAACGTATTTTTCTGGGGAAATGTTAAGATATAGTTTTGTGAACTGTAAATCAAAATACCTTTTTCTACAGTTTTATCTGTTTTTTCCTGCAAATTTAGGAACATATTTACTCTTGTTTTCACGTTGAATCTTAAGCTTAAGCTCTTCATTTGGTATTTAGGCAATATATGAGAAGAAAAAATTTTGTTCATTTGTAATTTTAACAAGTTGAACATTTTACCAGGATTGAGCATGTTTTTCTTAGTTATTTGTTTTAACATTCCCCCAAAGAATACCCTGCAAAGCGTAAACCTTTGCCACATACTATATTACTGTTCTATTACAATAAAATGTCAAACTTAAGCACTTTGCAGTTCACTACTTTTTGGAAAATGTTCTAGGGAACTGTATCAGAGGTGAAACTGTTACCCATAAAGTGTAGCTCTCTGAACCGGTCTGATCGTCGCTCTGCTGAATGGTGGTGGAGATAGCTGGCTCCACCACACACCTGTTTAATCAGGCTGGGTAATGTGCACGGAGAGCAAAGATCACAGACTAAGGAACAGTCCGTTATCATTTGCTTTGCTGGCAGAGATTTAAACCAAGAATTAATCATGTTTGGACACTATATTTTGTTGCCTCCCTCATAGAAATATAATCATGACAGGCTATGGTTAATAAGAAACACGTAGCAGCCTACGACCAAGAAATGGTGCCTGATACCAAGTGTTCCTGGGGTAAAGGCAGAAGGCTTTTTTAAAATTAAATCTTAAAACATTGCAATTACAGGCAAGACAGCTGGTCTTAAAAGCAGTTTTTTGACTGCCCTTTTAATCCACTACATGACTATTCCGGCTTTTCTGGAGCACTTTTGAAAATCTTGACTGTCCACAAGACTGAGGAAAATGAAAGCAAAGTCCCGGGAAAGTGGGAGATGATTCAGCCGGGCTTCTGCCCCTCGCCCTTCCAGCAGCCTCTACAGTTAGGGAGCTCTTGGACTGTTCTTAGCAGGGGCCCCCCAAACAGCCAACCCTTCCCCACCTCTTGGGGAGCGCACCTTCTGCTGGAAAACTGCTAGCTTACCTGAGCTCAGCCGTGCTCCACCGAGCTTAAGCAAGTTAAATAAGACTAGGAGGGAGCCTTTAGCGCGTTTCAAAAGCGACACAGACCCTCTCTCCTGAGCAGCTCAGGCCTACTCCCCATCCCCCCGCCCGCCCACACACACACCTGGCGCCCGGGCTCCCTGGTGCTCGCTGGCTGCGGGTCCGGAACGCACCCTTCCCCAGCCGGGTCCTGCGCCACCAGCGGGCGGGCGGCAGTCACTGCGAATATAGGAAGCAGGGGCGGTTTCAAATGCTGCTTTATTCTTACGAATACTGTAAAAATTAATATAAAAAAGTGAGCATGCTCAGTCTTTTCCTCTTATCTACAATACAAAGGGTTGGTCTGAAAAGTCTGGTTTTTTCTTTTTACAAATGTACCTTAGCTGCATCAACAGGAGTAAGATGTAGAAAAAGCTACCATTACAAAAATAATTTAAGGGAAAATAAACACGTTTAGCTTCTCTCGCAGTTCAGTGGTGGTATAAGTCCAGGCTGTAGCTTCTTTGCGCTCCTATGTCCCAAGAAACTGCAGCGGGTGCCCGGTGGCTCTGGCTGCGCCCGGGCAGGGCGCGCTCCGCTCCGGGCCGTCGAGTCTGAGGTATGGGTCGTTGCTGAGTCTCTCCCGCCCCGGCCGCGAGTTACCGGCAGTCTGCGGTCCCGGCAGCCGGCAGGAAGGGCGGGCTGGGCAGCTGCTTGAAGAACTGCCGGAGGCCGGCCAGGTCCCGCGTGAGCTGCTCCACGCGCTGGTGCAGCTTCTCGTTCTCGGCGGACAGCTCCACCAGCTTCTGCTGCATCTCCTGGTTGCGCCGCTTGGCCTTGTCGCGGCTCTTGCGCACCGCGATGTTGTTGCGCTCGCGCCGCTGCCGGTACTCGGGGCTGCCGCGGTCCGGGCCCCTCTTGCCGGCGCTCTTCTCCCGGGCCGGGCCGGGCGCGGGGGTCGGCCCGGGACTGCTGCGCGGCGGCTCCGGCGACGTGGGCGGTGTGGGCTGCCCTGCGGCCGCCAGGCTCACCACGGTCTGTGCGCACGCGGCCACCTGCGCGGGCAGCAGCGAGCCGGGCGCGTCGCCGTCGCCCCAATCGGGCTCGCGCTTGAGCGGGCGCGGAGCGGCGGGGCCAGGGCCCAAGGGGCGCGCGGGGCCGCCGGGCAGAAGCTCCAGGGGCCCCGCGCCGCCCGCCTTGTGATTGCTGTTGAAGAGGTCGGCGAATAGCTCGTCGTGGCACAGCTCCAGGGTGGGCACGGCGGCCATGGAGTCGATGTAGGCGCTGAAGTCGATGGCGCTCTCGTCGTCGTACATGGCGGGGGCGGCGGCCCCTGGCTCGCCTAGGGCCCCCGGCTCGGCCCCGCGACCCAGCTTGCCCGCTCGGCCCGGCTCGTAGAAGGGCGCAGGCTCCGCAGGCCAGGGCGCGCCGCGCGCCGGGCCGTCCAGGCTGAAGAGCGCGGCGCTCATGGCGGCGTCGAGCCGGGCTCTGCGTCCAAGAGCGGCTGTCACCCCCCTGGGCCCAGCCCCGCCGCCTTTTCTAGCCCCGGCTGACGTGCACGCCCCGCCCCGGCACCGCGGGGGCGCCCCAGGGCCGAGGGGGAAGGGGCGGGGGCGCCCTGGGAGCCCCCCGGAGCTGTCCCGAGCCTTCCGGGGCACGTCCTGTCTCTGCTCCTCCCCTGGACCCCCTCCCGGACCCGGGGGACCCCCAGGCGCGTTGCAGTAGGGTATGCGCGCTAGTGCCCCCTCCCCGGCCCGGGCCGGCCCGCGCTGCGCTGCTGGGAATGACACTCCCTCTGCCCGCACTCCAGGGCCTTCTCTCCTTCCTGTTTGTGGGCTTGGAACCTCCTCGCTCCTAGGGGCTGGAAGTGAAATCAAAACCAGGACTTGGCCACGGCAAGCGCGCCGCAGGCCGGCTCCTGTCGCCGGAGGGCGGGGGGGTGGGGACACGTGGGAGAGGACCTGCGCGTTCAGGGACGCCCCCCGACCGTGGGCACGCGTGTGAGACCCTCGCCCCGCGCCTCCACCGTGGGACCAGATGCGGGAAGAGGCGCGGGGGACGGGACGTGGGGACACCAACAGCCTCGTCATGAGGTCCCCAGGCGGCGGCCTGGTAGGCGGGGAGGGCTGCTCGCACCGCACTCAGGCGCCTCGGGGAATGCGGGACGGTTCTCGCTGCTCTCCTCGGAGGTCCCGGGTCCGGCCGGCCCTGGGGGTCGAGGCCCAGCGACGCGGCTGCTGCGTCCTGGCCGAAAGGGCGGCGCGACCCCTTCGCCAAAAGCAGAGCAGATGGGGGAGACGCAGTCACGACATCGTGTCCTCCGCCGGCCCCTCGAGGTGCGGGCCCTCCCGCCGCACGCCACTCCCCAACCCCGCAGAGCCCAGCGCCCCCCCGCCAGCTCCCGCGCCCGCGTCTTTTCCAGGTCTACGGAAGCAGTGCCATCGTGTGGCGGTATCTTGCGTTAGACCTGTTTTTAGTTCCAGGCTCTTTCCCTGTTAAATATTCCAAAAAAGTGCCTTGAACCTAAAGCAGTTGGATCCCTTTTGGGAGACAGGTAAGATATCTACCAGTAGTTATAGCAGGGTGCAGATGGGCCTTGGCTGACGATGGGGTTACATCCCGGTAGACCCATAGCACACTGAAAATATCTTAAGTAAGGATGGTCTTTGTCATGTGTCCTGCAATTTGAGGCAGGCATTTCTGGTCAGACCCATTTATTATTTTAAATTTAAAATATAGGTGTTTTCAGCCGGGCGCAGTGGCTCATGCCTGTAATCCCAGCACTTTGGGAAGCTGAGGTGGGCGGATCACTTGAGGTCAGGAGTTTGAAACGAGCCTGGCCAACATGGTAAAACCCCATTTCTACTAAAAATACAAAAATTAGCCAAGCATAGTGGCGCGTGCCTGTAATCCCAGCTCTTCAGGAGGCTGAGGCAGGAGAATCGCTTGAACCCCGGAGGCAGAGGTTGCAGTGAGCCGAGATCGTGCCATTGCACTCCAGCCTGGGCGACAGAGCGAGACTCCCTCTCAAAAAAAAAAAAAAAAATTGAGATGGGATCTCACAATGTTGTCTAAGCTGGTTTCAAACTCCTGGGCTTAAGAGATTCGCCGGCCTCACCCTCCCAAAGTGCTGGGATTACAGGCGTGAGCCACCATGCCCAGCCCAAATCTATTAAATCACTATCCCTAGTCACACCTGCTCCATGTCGAGTCTCTTCCTCCGTAGGCCTCTCACCAGATCTGCGTCAGAACACCAAGCCTACTAACTGCGCAGTTTCTGCAGTCAGTTCCAGAGGTCATTTCTAATGTTGCATTATGGGATATTTAATAGGTTTCCTAAAGAACAAATGTATTTCTTTAGAGTTACTGAGAGGGTACGCAATGATGATGTCACACAATTACCTATTAAGACTCGAATCCAGCAATGCATGTAAGTGTGGACTTACATCCAGAAAAAGTTCTAGCACAATTTTTTTCGTTCTCATATATTTAAGAAGCCACAGAAACACTATTAAAGCCCTCCCTAATCACTTAGGGAATGCAAAATAAATATTTATAAGGGATAACCATATCCTCCTAAAAACAACTCAGACTATTTTCAGTGAGATGATTTACTGATTCCGATAGTCAATATAATTACTTTTTATTTTTGAGACGGAGTCTCGCTCTGTCCCAGGCTTGAGTGCAGTGGCACACTCTCAGCTCACTGCAACCTCCGCCTCCCGGGTTCAAGCGGTTCTCCTGCCTCAGCCTCCAGAGAAGCTGGGATTACAGGCGCATGACACCACGCCCCGCTAGTTTTGTATTTTAAGTAGAGACGGGGTTTCACTGTGTTAGCCAGGATGGTTTCGATCTTCTGTCCTCGTGATCCACCTGCCTCCGCCTCCCAAAGCTACGTTTATTAACACTAAGTTGAGTTTACATGACAGTGATGCATATTGAGGTGCTTTACAGGAAGCGGTTAGAAAGCTCTTGCCTAGACCTGGCGCAGTAGCTCACGCCTGTAATCCCAGCACTTTTGAGAGGCCCAGGTGGGCGGATCACCTGAGATCAAGAGTTCAAGACCAGCCTGGCCAACATGGTGAAACCTTGTCTCTACAAAAATACAAAAATTAGCCGGGCATGATGGCAGGGTGCCTTGTAATCCCAGCTACTTGGGAGGCTGAGGCAGGATAATCGCTTGAAACCTAGAGGCGGAATTTGCAACGAGGCGAGATCACGCCATTGCACTTCAGCCTAGGCAACAGAGTGAAACTCGGTATCAAAAAAAAAAAAAAAAAAGGCCCAGCGCGGTGGTTCACACTTGTAATCCCAGCATTTTGGGAGGCCGAGGCGGGCAAATCACAAGGTCAGGAGATGGAGGCCATCCTGGCTAACACCGTGAAACCCCGTCTCTACTAAAAACATAAAAAATTAGCCAGGCGTGGTGGCAGGTACCTCTAGTCCCAACTACTAGGGAGGCTGAGTCCAGCCTGGGCGACAGAGCAGGACTCCGTCTCAAAAAAAAAAACAAAAAAAGAAATTCAGGAGGTTGAAAACTGTTAAAATGTGTTTGAGTTATTATATGCTGTTAATATATGCTCTTGGGGTCCGAAAGCCAGTCTGACTTCCCTTCATTCATAGGATGAAGTTGACCACAATCAACTGTCTCTCATCCTAGGGATCATATTTGGATACTTCAGATGGCAGAAGAGCAGTTCTGCTCCAAATTGTAGTCTGAAAAAATAAAAACATTTTTGAGCACTGCTCTCTAAACGTAAATATGAAATGAAGTTTCAAGAGATGGGAAACTTTTTAGTGCTTTCTTCAGATTGTTATTCTCAACTATCAGATTAGACGGTTTTGTTTACCTTCTGCCTTCAGGCTATTCTAACTTTACGGCTTATTTTTCTGTGTTTTTGTGTCACAGTAGTGAATTTTTTTTTTTTTTTTTTTTTTTTTTTAGATAGAGTCTTGCTCTGTTGGCCAGGCTGGAGTACAGTGGCACGATCTTGGCTCACTCTCTTGTGAGCCTTGAGACTTGGCTCAACCTCTGTCTCCCGGGCTCAAGCAATTCTCCTGCCTCAGCCTCCAGCTGGGATTATAGGCGTGTGCCACCATGCCCAGGTAATTTTCAGTACAGACGAGGTTTCACCATGTTGGCCAGGCTGGTCTCCAATTCCTGACCTCAGGTAATCTGCCTGCCTTGGCCTCCCAAAGTGCTGGGATTACAGGCATGAGCCACCACACCTGGCCATGAAATTTTTATATGTTACATGTTTATATCCAAAAATACTGACTTTTTTAGGATGAACCTTATTGCCAATGTGTGAGTTTGGAAAAGGAAGGACAAGAGTTAAAGGAACAAAATTATTGATTGTTGGGGTCACACACCCCTCATGCTGTTAAAGCATGCGCATGTCATTGAAACCTGCTGTGACTGGTAACAATTTATATGTGTACTTCAGCTTCGAGAATCTAAGAGGCTGAGTCCCCAGATTGTAAAGTAGCCAGAGCTGACAACAGGCATTGGATTCTGTGGGTGGGTGTCCCACCTGCCAAATACCTGCTCACATTCTCCACAACAGAGAAGGAAAAGCAGTTTCTCTTCCCAGCCTACGTTTTCATCAAGTGGATTCATCCATCCCTGGCCCACACCCGGCAGCCCCTCTGCCAGGCTCCTTGCACCCCAGGTCCCCAGCTGCCTCCTTGGTGACAGTGATGCTGCAGCTACACCTGCTCCCCCAGGAAGGGTGCAGCAGGTCTGGACTCACAGCTTGCTCTCCCTGTCCAATCCATTCTCCAGATGGCCGCCCAAGAGAGCCTGTCACATCACTGTGTTCCTTAGAATCTGCTGAAGCTTTCTTGGCCTAGAGAATGGAGTTTCAGTTCTCAAGTGGGAGCCCTCCACTGCCCACTTCAAGAAGTCAGTTTCCTCTCACAACAACTGGCACCTGACTCAACTCCAAATACCAGGACCTGCCTGGTTTCCTGTGTGTGAAGCTGATGGTTCTACCGAGAGCTCTTTCTCCTCTGTACCACTCCGCTGGCAAGAGCCTTCCATCTGTTACAGACTGGCTTAAAATGGTGTCTGCCTCGATGGTGCTTTCTGTGACTTAATCACTTCCTCATCTGACTTCTCAGGAAAAATACATCCCACATCTTGTCAATTATTAAGTGCACTTTTAAAAATATTTTATTGAAATTCAGATGCATCTGACAATCACTGTTGTCCAGAGTGTCAGTTAGGATGTTTGTCTTTGTCCACATACGGGTGCCAGTGGCTGGGAGTGAATCCTGAGAATGATGGTGGAGAGCACTTTCTAAAGAAATGCTACAGTGCTCGCTGTCTTGATGGAATGGAGAGCAGTGGTGTATAAAAACCCACAGGGCAATGACTCTGAAATGAAAAGTGATTCAGAGGAGACAGTGAGTGAACATGAAAGCATTTGGGAATATCTTAAGCAATTTACTTATATTGTCCTTTTTATATGTATGTAAGAGTGATATATTATTAAAATCAATGTCTAAAAGAAATTAAGTTCTTTCTATGAGTACAAAATCAAAATTTTAAGAATTATGAGAGAAGCAACATCACCAAAAATGGCATAGTAAGGAATTCCGGTGCTCCACAAATACAACTGGCAAAAGCTGTCCTAATCAACTTTTACAGAACTCTGAAATCTAGCCACAAACTTACAGCAACCAGGGAAAGTATAATGAAGAAAGAAGCTGCTGCAGTGTACTACGAGAGCACTGTGGTGTTTTAAACTGCCTGCTTGCCATCCCTCCTTCTCCAGATCGCTGGTGGCCATGAAGTTGGCAGCATGAATTCCCGGCACAGGCTGCTAGTGCCAGAGTGAACAACACAGACTCTGTTCTCAAAGAAACAGGGGAGTGTGTTTGGACCTGGCTGGCAGCTCCCTGATGGACTAGAGCAAGGGTAGCATTTGCATTTGGGCATTTGCCAAGAGCAGCAAGGGCAAAAGTACTGGCTGTAGCAGCCTGAGACAAGCAATAGAAAGACCAGAAAGTCTGGGAAGGAAGAGCTTGAGGAAGAACATAAGTGGGGGAATAGGGCCTTTAAAAGCTCTTGCGTGTACCAGGGAATCATGTGCATGCCCACCATGGGTGGAGTGCTCAGAAAAGGCCTGAGAAGACCCTGAGCCTCCACTTCTGGCTGACCTTCAAGATGTGCACATTCAAGAAGAGAAAGTTAAGACAGAATTATAAACAACCTGGCTAAGTGTTAAAGGAGTATGCCAACACAGGGCCAATCTCTAAAGACTGGAAGAGTTTCTGTAGGTACGTTTTCGTTTGTTTGTTTGTATTTTCCCTCTTTCTTTTATGGGTTGGGGGTTTTCGGCATTTAAGGTTACTCTGTTAAAAATACTAGCTGACCACTAAGTTAATGGAACACAGACTTCAGCGGCCTCACACAACAAACAATACAGATGTTACAAAAGTAGTTTTGAAAAGTCAGTAGCAAATAACAACAGCCCACAACAAATAGCAACAACAAACTCTTGGCAGGGGTGGAGGGTGGGGGCAGAATCTACTTTGCGGAGTTGCCACATCATAATTATCAAAATGCCGAGTTTTTGACAAACATTTATGAAGCATGCAAAGAAACAAGAAAGTATGAACCATTCACAAGCATACTCTGAAGAAATTAATAGAAATTATCCCTGAGGAAGCCAGACATTGGACTTAGTGGACAAAAACTAAATCACCTGTCTTTTAAATGCTCAGAGTTAGGGCAAACCATGTACAAAGGACTAAGGAAGCCAGAAGCATGAAGTATCACCAAATAGAGAATTTCAGTAAAGAGAAAGAACCAAAAAGAACCAATTATAAATTCTGGAGCTGAAATGAAATGAAAACTCACTAGGAGGTTACAACAATAGGTTTAAACAGGCACCAGAAATAATCAGACTGGGTGCAGTGACCCACACCTGTAATCCCAGCACTTTGGGAGGCCGAGGCAGGCAGATCATTTGAGGTCAGGAGTTTGAGACCAGCCTGACCAACATGTTGAAACCCTGCCTCTACTAAAAATCCAAAGAAAATTAGCCAGGGATGGTGGCACATGCCTGTAGTGTCAGTGACTTGGGAGGCTGAGGCAGGAGAATCTCTTGAACCAGGGAGGCAGAGGTTGCAGTGAGCCAAGGTCATGCCACTGCACTGCAGCCTGGGCAACAGAGCAAGACTCCATCAGAAAGAAAGAAAGAGAGAAAGAGAGAGAGGAAGAGAGAAAGAGAGGGAGGGAAGGAAGAGGGAGGGAGGGAAGGAAGAAGGAAAGGAAGAAGGGAAGGAAGGAAGGAAAGAGAGAGAGAGAGAAGAAAGAAAGAAAAAGAAAGAAAGAAAGAAAGAAAGAAAGAAAGAAAGAAAGAAAGAAAGAAAGAAAGAAAGAAAAGCCAAAATGTCCCATATTTTATGAAATACATGAATCTATGCATCCAAGAAGCTCAACAACACCAAGTAGAGCAAACTCAAAGAGATCCATACTTAAAAACACTATAGTC
Organism: Piliocolobus tephrosceles; assembly: GCF_002776525.5. NCBI lineage: Eukaryota > Metazoa > Chordata > Mammalia > Primates > Cercopithecidae > Piliocolobus > Piliocolobus tephrosceles. The sequence continues at coordinate 47,225,798 of NC_045440.1, forward strand.
AAATTATTGAACACCAAACAAAAAGAGACAATCTGGAAAGCTGCAAGAGCAAAATGACTCATCACATACAAGAGATCCTGAATAAAATTAATAATCAGTTTTTCATCAAAACCATGGTGGTCAGGACACAGTGGGATGAAAGAAAAAAAGTCAACCAGGAATACCACATCCAGCAAAAATTGAGACACTAAGACATTTCCAGCTAAACAAAAACTGATGTATTTCACAAATAGACCTGCTCTAGAAATCCTAAAGAGTCTTCCAGGATGAAACAAAAGGACATCAAACAGTAACTCAAAAGCGTGCAAAAATAAAGAACAATGGTAAATGTAGCTACATAGTTAAATATAAAAACACCCTTTGGTTTATAACTTCCTTTTTCATTTTGCTAAATAGTTTAAAAGACAAACCCCTGAAACAAGAATTGTAAAGCTATGTTAATGGGCGCACAATATATAAAGATGCAGTTTGTGATACTACAACATAAAGTGTGGGAAGAGGGGCACAACAGAGCTGTAAAGGAGCAGATCTTTGTATACTATGAAACTCAGTTGGTATTTAATTAAAATTTGGTTGATATACAGTTAATCGTTATTCCTCAAAGTAAACACTAACACAAAAGCTAAAAATATATACAGAAATGGAAATAAGGGAATCAAAGTGGTGTACTGGAAGATACCTTCTGGTAGGTGAATGGATAAACTATGATACACCCAGTTTCTAGCCATGAAAAGACATGGAGGAAACTTAAATTCATATTACTAAGTGAAAGAAACACATCTGAAAAGGCTACCTACATGCTGTATGATTCCAACTCTGTGATATCCAGGGAAAGGGAAAACTATGGACATAGTAAAAAGATCACTGGTTGCCAGGGGTTCAGCGGGAAGGAGGGAGAGATGAGTAGGTAGACCACAGGGAACTTTCAGGGCACTGAAACTAGTCTGTATGATACTATAATAGTAGATACATTTGTTTAAACTCACAGGATGTACAACACCAAGAGTGAACACTAATGTAAACTATGGACACTGGTTGATAACAGTGTGTTAATGTTGGTTCATGGATTGTAGAAAACACACCACGCTGGCTCAGATTATTGGCGGTGAAGGAGTGAGTGTGTATTGGGATGGGAGCAAGGAGGCCTATGGGCATTCTACCTTTCACTAAATTTTTCTGTGAACATAAAACTGCTCTAACCATAAAGTCTGTTTTTTTAAAGGAGCAAAATATCAAGTAAACTGGAGGTTTAAATAAAGAGAAAACCTGGTCTCTCCTGAAAAAATGCAAATACGGTGAGGTTAAGAGCTGTAACACTATTTTTTCTCTAGTGTCTTTCACTCTTTTAGGCACATATTTTGCACTCAATAAGATTTTCTGAAATAAAGGGAATTTTGTGTGTGACCTTAGGCAAGTCATTTCTCACCTCCCTTTTTATTTTTTCTGGAGATGGAGTCTCACTCTGTGCCCAGGATGGAGTGCAGTGACGCAATCTCGGCTCACTGCAACCTCCACCTCGCCAGTTCAAGCAATTCTCCTGCCTCAGCCTCCCAAGTAGCTGGGACTACAGGCATAGGCCACCACTCCTGGCTAACTTTTGTGTTTTAGTAGAGACAGGGTTTCACCGTGTTGCCCAGGCTGGTCTTGAACTCCTGAGGTCAGGCAACGCACCTGCGTTGGTCTCCCAAAATGCTAGGATTACAGGTGTGAGCCACCACACCCAGCCAAGTCATTTCCCCTTTTATTTATTTTTATTTATTTATTTATTTTGAGATGGAGTCTCACTCTGTCACCCAGCCTGGAGTGCAATGGCACAATCTCGGCTCACTGCCCCCTCCGCCTCCCAGGCTCAAGTAGTTGTCCTGCCTCAGTCTCCTGAGTAGCTGGGACTATAGGCATGCACCACTACACCCAGCTAATTTTTGTATTTTTTGTAGAGACAGGGTTTCACCATCTTGGCTGGGCTGGTCTTGAACTCCTGACCTCATGATCCACCCACCTCAGCCTCCCAAAATGCTGAGGGGTGAACCAGTGCACCTGGTCCATTTCCCCTCTCTTTACCATATATTCTTTACATAAAAAATAAGGGCAATAAGTGGGGGGAAATGGTATGGTAGAAAAAAATCGAACAAAAGAAGGCAATATTAGTTGAATTCAGGAACAAAAATAAAATGAAGCCTACAGGGGAAAAAAAGCAAAATGATAAAAGTGCTTTTTAGTTAGTAGAAATGCAGATGGCAAACAAAGGTGTTGAGGTGGATTATATGATATCAAATAAAATAGACTTTAAGTCAAAACTTGTTACAAGAGACAAAGACATTATATGTAGATAAAATGATCAGTCTATCAAGAATATAAGTCAGTTTTTTAGATGTACATATCAAAAAAGAACCCCAAAATACATGAAGGAAAATTTGACAGAGATGAGAGAAGAAATAGTTTTATAATAATCGTTGGAGTTTAAATACCTCATTTTCAATATGAATAACAAAATAGAGTCCTTAAAGAACACTACACACCAACTAGACTTAATGGACATACACTGACTGTTTCACTCAGCAGCGGCAGAATACACATTCTTCTGAGTTGTACATGGGACATTCTCTAGGACAGACAACATGTTAGGTCACAAACAAGTTTGACAGATTTAAAGGATTGAAATAGGACAAAGCATCTTCTCTGACTACAATCTTTCTCTGACTAGAAATCAAAAATAGAAGGAAAACTCAGTTTTCACGATTAATGTGGAACTTACACAACATACAATGGGCAAAAGAAAAAATTACAACTGAAATTAGAAAATGCTTTTTTGGGGTAATTCAACACAAAAATAGAACATATCCAAACTTATGGGACATAGTGAAAATTGTGTTCAGAGGGAGATTTATAGCAATATATGCCTATGTTTTAAAACTAGAAAAAGAAATCTCCCAGATCAATCATTTCACACATTAAGAAACCAGAAAAAGGCCGGGCGCTGTGGCTCAAGCCTGTAATCCCAGCACTTTGGGAGGCCGAGACGGGAGGATCACGAGGTCAGGAGATCGAGACCATCTTGGCTAACACGGTGAAACCCCGTCTCTACTAAAAAATACAAAAAACTAGCTGGATGAGGTGGCGGGCGCCTGCAGTCCCAGCTACCCCCAGGAGACTGAGGCAGGAGAATGGCGTAAACCCGGGAGGCGGAGCTTGCAGTGAGCTGAGATCCGGCCACTGCACTCCAGCCCGGGCGACAGAGCGAAACTCCGTCTCAAAAAAAAAAAAAGAAACCAGAAAAAAAAAAAGAACAAGCTAAGCCCAAAGTTAGCAGAAGAAAGAATTAATACAGATTACAGAAAAAAAGGAAAGAAAGATCAGAAAAATAATACAATCAATAAAACCAAAATTTGGCTCTTTTAACAAGATTAACAAAAAACGACAAATATTCAGCTAGATTTAACTAGATTGAGCAGAGAAAAAGAAGAGTCAGATTATGAAAACGGGTAAGAAACTAGGCCATTACTATAAACCTTATATAAATAACAAAGATCATGAGAATAATATGATAAATTATATACCAACAAATTAAATAATCTAGATGAACAAATTCCTAGAAACTACTAAAGCTAACTAAAGAAGAAATGGAAAATCTGAGCAAATTTATAATGTTTTTGAATTAGTAATCAAACATTATTTCAACAAAAATAAGCTCAGGGCAAGATGGCTTCACTGGTGAATTGTAAAAAACATTTAAAGAAAAATTGACCAGGCATGGTGGCTCACACCTATATCCCAGCACTTCGGGAGGCCAAGGCGGGCAGAGTGTTTGAGATCAGGAGTTCAAGACCAGCCTGACCAACATGGTGAAACCCCATCTCTACCAAAAATACAAAAATTAGCCAGGCATGGTGGCATGCGCTTGTAATGTCAGCGACTTGGGAGGCTGAGGCGGAGAATCACTTGAACCCAGGAGGCAGAGGTAGCAGTGAGCCGAGATTGTACCACTGCACTCCAGCCTGGGTGACAGAGCGAGACTCCATCTCAAAAAAACAGAAAAAGAAAAATTAACATCAATCCTTCTCAAAGTTTTCCAAAAGGAAGAAGAGGAGGGAACATTTTCTGATTCATTCTATAAATCCATATAAATATTACCTGATGCCAAGGCCAAATGAAGATATCACAAGAGAAGAAAATTTGCAAACTGGCCAGGCATGGTCACTTGAGCCCAGGAGGTTGAGGCTGCAGTGAGCCATGATCATGCCACTGCACTCCAGCCTGGGTGACAGAGTGAGACCCCCCCTTTTTTTTGAGATGGAGTCTCACTCTGTCAGCCAGGCTGGAGTGCAATGGCACAATCTCTCCTTACTGCAACCTCCGCCTCCTGGGTACAAGTGATTCTCTTGCCTCAGTCTCCTGAATAGCTGGGACTGCAGACACCTGCCACCACGTCCAGCTAATTTTTTGTATTTTTAGTAGAGACGGGGTTTCTCCATGTTGGCTGGCTGGCCTTGAACTCCTGACCTCAGGTGGTCCACCCACCTTGGCCTCCCAAAGTTCTGGGATTACAGGCGTAAGCCACTACCCCAGCCCAAGATCCTGTCTTTAAAAAAGAAAGAAAAGAGAATTTGCCGACCAACATCCCCATGAATATAGGGAATGCAGAAATCCTCAAAATATATAAAATAAAAACTAAGAACCTACCAAAGCTTAGTCCAACCACCTTTTACACAGATTTTACATATCAACCATGTAGGATTTATTCCAGAAATACAAGGCTAATTCTGCATACAGAAAAAAAATCAATCAATGCTACATTAATAAAATGAAGGAAAAAACCTATAAGATTATCTCAATTAATGCAGAAAAAGCATTTGACAAAATCCAATGTCCTTTCTTGATAAAAACACTCAACAAAATAGGAATATAAGAGAATTTCATCAACAGAATAATTAGTACTTATGAAAAAGCCACAGCTAACATCATAGTCAATGGGGAGAAACAAAAGCTGTTTCTCTCTAAGATTAGGAACAACAAGTGTACCTGCTTTCCACACACACAATACTAGAAATTCTAGCCAGAGCAATTAGGCAAGAAAAAGAAATCAATGGCAAACAAAATGGAAATGCAGAAGTAAAATTGTATCTATTCCAGAGGACATTATATTTATAGAAAACATTTTTTAATTCATAAAAATCTGTTAGAGCTAAATAAATAAAATTAACAAAGATGCTGGGTACAAGATCAACATGCAAATATCAGTTGTATTTTTGTACACTAGCAATGAACAATCTGAAAGAGAAATTTTTAAAAAATTTACTCATGATAGCATTGAAAATAATAAAATACTTAGGAATAAATTTAACCAAAGACCTGAAAATTTAAGTGTGTTATACACTGAAAATTACAAAATATTGTAAAGAAATGTAAATAAATGGAAAGAAAACCCATGTCATGGACTGAAAGACTTAATAGTGTTATGATGACAAAACTGCCCAAAGCAATCTACAGATTCAGTGCATTTCCTATCAAACTCAAAATGACCCTTTTTGCAAAACTAGAAAGGCTGATTCTCAGGTTCATAGATAATTGTAACAGACCTGAACCTCAACACAATCTTGGGGAAAAAATAACAAATTTTGAGGGCTCACACTTTCCAATTTCAAAACTTACTACAAAATTATAGTAAACAACACAATATGGTGCTGCATAAACATATAGACCAATAGAATAGAATCGTGAGTCAAGAAATAAACTCATAAGACCATCCAATGAGGAAAAAATAGTCTCTTATACAAAAGCTTGACTGGGCTCAGTGGCTCATGTCTATAATCCCAACACTTTGGGGAGGCTGAGGCGGGTGGATCACATGAGGTCAGGTGTTCAAGACCAGCCTGACCAATGTGGTGAAACCCCGTCTCTGCTAAAAATGAAAAAAAAAAAAAAAAAAGCCAGGAGTGGCAGCTCATGCCTGTAGTCCCAGCTACTCAGGAAGCTGAGGCAGGAGAATTGCTCGAATCCAGGAAGTAAAGGTTTCAGTGAGCCAAGATGGCACCACTGCACTCCAGGCTGGGCAACAGTCTCAAAAAAAAAAAAAAATGCTGAAACAACTGGGCATATACAAACAAGAGATTTAATTTCGGCTCCTACACCACACCTCATAGGAAAATTAACTGAAAATGGATCAAAGATATAAATGTAAGGGCTAAAACCATCAAACTCTGAAGAAAACATAGGAGTAAATCTTCATGACCTTCATTTTGTTGATGGATTCTTAGTAATGATATGAAAGGCAAAGCAACAAAAGAAAAAAATAGATAAATTGGACGTCATCAAAATTAAAATGTTTGTGCACCAAAGGACACCATAAAGAGAGTGAAAAGTGAAGCCAATGAATGGGAGAAAATATTTGCAGACCATATTTTGATAAATGTCTAGTATCCAGAATATATGAAGAGCTCTTAGAACTCAACAACAAAAAGACAACCCAGTTACAAGATAGACAACAGACTTGAATAGCCTTTTCTCCACAGAAGACATACAAATGACCAAGAAGAAATCAAAAGCACTCAGATAAAGTTGGAAGGTATTCCAAGATGGCCAAATAGGAACAGCTCCAGTCTGCAGCTCCCAGCATGATTGACACAGAAGACAGATGATTTTCTGAATTTCCAACTGAGGTACCTGGTTCATCTCATTGGGACTGGTTGGACAGTGGGTGCAGCCCACAGAGGGCATGCTGAAGCATGGCGGTGTGTTGCCTCACCCGGGAAGTGCAAGAGGTCAGAGGATTTCCCTTTTCTAGCCAAGAGAAGCCATGACAGACTACTTGGAAAAACAGGACACTCCCCGCCCAAATATGGCACTTTTCCCAAGGTCTTAGCAAACAGCAGACAAGGTGATTCTCTCCCGTGCCTGGTTTAGTGGGTCCCACGCCCACAGAGCCTTGCTCACTGCTAGCACAGCAGTCTGAGAGGTGGAAGCCTGGCTGCGTGAGGGGCGTCTGCCATTGCTGAGGCTTGAGTAGGTAAACAAAGCTCAAACTGGGTGGGGCCCACCACAGCTCAACAAGGCCTACTGCCTCTAGACTCCACCTCTGTGGGCAGGGCATAGCTGAACAAAAAGCAGCAGACAGCTTCTGCAGACTTAAATGTCCCTATCTGACAGCTCTGAAGAGAGCAGTGGTTCTTTCACACAGTGTTTGAAATCTGAGAATGGAATGACTACCTCCTCAAGTGGGCCCCTGACCCCCATGTAGCCTAACTGGGAGACACCTCCAGTAGGGGCTGACAGACACCTCATATAGGTGGCTGCCCCTCTGGGACGAAACTTCCAGAGGAAGGATCAGGCAGCAATATTTGCTGTTCTGCAATATTTGCTCTTCTGCAGCCTCCACTGGTGATACTTCTCTCTCTCAGGGTCTGGAGTGGACCTCCAGCAAACTCCAACAGATCCGCAGCTGAGGGATCTGTTAAAAAGAAAACTAACAAACAGAAAGGAATAGCATCAACATTAACAAAAAAGGTCATCTACACCAAAACCCCATCTGTAGGTCACCAACATCAAAGACCAAAGGTCGATAAAACCACAAAGTTGGGGAGAAACCAGAGCAGAAAAGCTGAAAATTCTAAAAATCAGAATGCCTCTTCTCCTTCAAAGGATCACAGCTCCTCATGAGCAATGAAACAAAACTGAGCAGAGAATGACTTTGACGAGTTGACAGAAGTAGGCTTCAGAAGGTATGTAATAACAAACTTCTCTGAGCTAAAGGAGGATGTTCGAACCCATCACAAGGAAACTAAAAACCTTGAAAAAAGATTAGATGAATGGCTAACTAGAATAAACAGTGTAGAGAAGACCTTAAATGACCTGATGGAGCTGAAAACCATGGCATGAGAACTACGTGGTGCATGCACAAGCTTCAATAGCCAATTCGATCAAGTGGAAGGAGTGGTATCAGTGATTGAAGATCAAATTACTGAAATAAAGCTAGAAAACAAGGTTAAAGAAAAAAGAGTAAAAAGAAACAAACAAAGTCTCCGAGAAATATGGGACTGTGTGAAAAGACCAAACCTACGTTTGATTGGTGTACCTGAAAGTGATGGGGAGAATGGAACCAAGTTGGAAAACACTCTTCAGGGTATTATCCAGGAGAACTTCCCCAACCCAGCAAGGCAGGCCAACATTCAAATTCAAGAAATACAGAGAACACCATAAAGATACTCCTCGAGAAGAGCAACCCCAAGATATGTAATTATCAGATTTGCCAAGGTTGAAATGAAGGAAAAGTTGTTAAGGGCAGCCAGACAGGTCGGGTTACCCACAAAGGGAAGCCCATCAGACTAACAACGGATCTCTTTGCAGAAACCCTACAAACCAGAAGAGAATGGAGGCAAATATTCATTATTCTTCAAGAAAAGAATTTTCAACCCAGAATTTCACATCCAGCCAAACTAAGCTTCATAAGTGAAGGAGAAATAAAATCCTTTACAGACAAGCAAATGCTGAGATATTTTCTCACCACCAGTCCTGCCTTACAAAAGCTCCTGAAGGAAGCACAAAACATGGAAAGAAGCAAATGGTACCAGCCACTGCAAAACCATGCCAAATTGTAAAGACCATCAGTGCTATGAAGAAACTGCATCAATTAACGGGCAAAATAACCAGCTAACATCATAATGACAGGATCAAATTCACACATAACAATATTAACCTCAAATGTAAATAGGCTAAATGCCCCAATTAAAAGACACAGACTGGCAAATTGGATAAAGAGTCAAGACCCATCAGTGTGCTGTATTCAGGAGACCCATCTCACATGCAAAGACTCACATAGGCTCAAAATAAAGGGATGAAGGAAAATCTATGAAGCAAATGGAAAGGAAAAAAGCAGGGGTTGCAATACTAGTCTCTGATGAAACAGACTTTAAACTAACAAAGATCAAAAGAGACAAAGAAGGTCATTACATAATGGTAAAGGGATCAATTCAACAAGAAGAACTAACTATCCTAAATATATATGCACCCAATACAGGAGCACCCAGATTAATAAGGCAAGTCCTTAGAGACCTACAAAGAGACTTAGACCCTCAAACAATAACAACAGGAGACTTTAACACCCCACTGTCAACATTAGACAGATCAAGGAGACAGAAGGTTAACAAGGATAACCAGGACCTAAACTCAGCTCTGCAACAAGCAGACCTAATAGACATCTACAGAACTTTCCACTCCAAATCAACAGAATATTCATTCTTCTCAGCACCACATCACATTTATTCTAGAATTGACCACAGAGTTGAAAGTAAAGCACCCCTCAGCAAATGTAAAATAACAGAAATCACAACAAACTGTCTCGCAGAACACAGTGCAATCAAATTAGAACTCTGGATTAAGAAACTCATTCAAAACTGCACAACTACATGGAAAACGAACAACTTGCTCCTGAATGACTGCTGAGTAAATAACGAAATGAAGGCAGAAATAAAGATGTTCTTTGAAACCAATGAGAACAAGAACACAATATACCAGAATCTCTGGGACACATTTAAAGCAGTGTGTAGAGGGAAATTTATAGCACTAAATGCCCACAAGAGAAAGCAGGAAAGATCTAAAATGGATGCCCTAACATCACAATTAAATGAACTAGAGAAGCAAGAGCAAACACATTCAAAAGCTAGCACAAGGCAAGAAATAATTAAGATCAGAGCAGAACTGAAAGAGATAAAGACACAAAAAAACTCTCCAAAAAATCAATGAATCCAAGAGCTGGATTTTTTTTTAAAGATCAACAAAATTAATAGACTACTAGCAAGACTAATTAAAAAAACAGAGAAGAATCAAGTAGATGCAATCAAAAATGATAATGGGGTGATATCACCACCAATCCCATAGAAATACAAACTACCATCAGAGAATATTATAAACACCTCTACACAAATAAACTAGAAAATTTAGAGGAAATGGAAAAACTCCTGGACACATACACTCTCCCAAGACTAAACCAGGAAAAAGTTGAATCTCTGAATAGATCAATAACAGGCTGTGAAATTGAGGCAATAATTAATAGCCTACCAACCAAAAAAAGTCCAGGACAAGATGGATTCACAGCTGAATTCTACAAGAGGTACAAAAAGGAGATGGTACCATTCCTTCTGAAACTATTCCAATCAATAGAAAAAGAGGGAATCCTCCCTAACTCATTTTATGAGACCAATATCATCCTGATACCAAAGCCTGGCAGCGACACAGCAAAAAAAGAGAATTTTAGACCAATATCCCTGATGAACATCGACGCAAAAATCCTCAATAAAATACTGGCAAACCGAATCCAGCAGCACATCAAAAAGCTTATCCACGACCATCAAGTTGGCTTCATCCCTGGGATGCAAGGCTGGTTCAACATATGCAGATCAATAAATGTAATGCATCATATAAACAGAACCAACACGACAAAAACCACATTATTATCTCAATAGATGCAGAAAAGGCCTTCAACAAAATTCAACAGCACTTCATGGTAAAAACTCTCAATAAACTAGGTATTGATGGAGTGTATCTCAAAATAATAAGAGCTATTTATGACAAACCCACAGTGAATATCATGTTGAATGGGCAAAAACTGGAAGCATTCCCTTTGAAAACCAGCACAAAACAAGGATGCCCTCTCTCACCACTCCTATTCAACATAGTATTGGAAATTCCGGCCAGGGCAATCAGGCAAGAAATAAAGGGAATTCAATTAGGAAATGAGGAAGTCAAATTGTCCGTTTTTGCAGATGACATGATTGTATATTTAGAAAATCCCATTGTCTCAGCCCAAAATCTCCTTAAGCTGATAAGCAACTTCACCAAAGTCTTAGGATGCAAAATCAATGTGCAAAAATCACAAGCATTCCTATACATCATTAACAAACAGAGAGCCAAATCATGAGTGAACTCCCATTCACAATTGCTACAAAGAGAATAAAATACCTAGGAATACAACTTACAATGAATGTGAAGGACCTCTTCAAAGAGAACTACAAACCACTGCTCAACGAAATAAAAGAAGACACAAACAAATGGAAGAATATTGCATGCTCATGCATAGGAAGAATCAACATCATGAAAATGGCCATACTGCCCAAGGTAATTTGTAGATTCAATGCCATCCCCATCAAGCTACCAATGACTTTCTTCACAGAATTGGAAAAAAATTACTTTAAAGTTCATATGGAACCAAAAAGGAGCCCTCATTGCCAAGAAAATCCTAAGCCAGTAGAACAAAGCTGGAGGCATCACGTTACCTGACTTGTAACTATACTACAAGGCTACAGTAACCAAAACAGCATGGTACTGGTACCAAAACAGACATATAGACCAATGGAACAGTACGGAGGCCTCAGAAAGAATGCCACACATCTACAACCATCTGATCTTTGACAAACCTGACAAAAACAAGAAATGGGGAAAGGATTACCTATTTAATAAATGGTGTTGGGAAAACTGGCTAGCCATATGTAGAAAGCTGAAACTGGATCCCTTCCTTACACCTTATACAAAAATTAATTCAAGATGGATTAGAGACTTAAATATTAGACTTAAAACCATAAAAACCCTAGAATAAAACCTAGGCAATACCATTCAGGACGTAGGCATGGGCAAGGACTTCATAACTAAAATACCAAAAGCAATGGTAACAAAAGCCAAAATGGACGAATGGGATCTAATTAAACTAAAGAACTTCTGCATAGCAAAAGAAACTACCATCAGAGTGAACAGGCAACCTACAGAATGGGAGAAAATTTTTGCAATCTACCCATCTGACAAAGGGCTAATATCCAGACTCTACAAAGAACTCAAACAAATTTACAAGAAAAAACAAAAAACTCTATCAAAAAATGGGCAAGGGATATGAACAGACACTTCTCACAAGAAAAGATTTATGCAGCCAACAGACACATTAAAAAATGCTCATCATCACTGGTCATCAGAGAAATGCAAATCAAAACCACAATAAAATACCATCTCACATCAGCTAGAATGGCAGTCATTAAAAAGTCAGGAAACAACAGACGGTGAAGAGTATGTGGGGAAATAGGAATACTTTTACACTGTTGGCGGGAGTATAAATTGGTTCAACCATTGTGGAAGACAGTGTGGCAATCCTTGTGGAAGACAGTTTGGCGATTCTGCAAGGATCTAGAACTAGAATTACCATTTGTCCCAGCAATCCCATTACTGGATATATACCCAAAGGATTATAAATCATGCTACTATAAAGACACATGCACACATATGTTTATTGTGGCACTATTCACAATAGCAAAGACTTGGAACCAACCCAAATGTCCATCAATGATAGGCTGGATTAAGAAAATGTGGCACATATACACCATGAAATACTATGCAGCCATAAAAAAGGATGAGTCCATGTCCTTTGTAGGGACACGGATGAAGCCAGAAACTGTCATTCTCAGCAAACTGTCACAAGGACAGGACACCAAACACCGCATGTTCTCACTCATAGGTGGGGATTGAACAATGAGATCACTTGGACACGGGGCGGGGAAACGTCACACACTGGGGCCTGTCGGGTGGTGGGGGACTGGGGGAGGGATAGAATTAGGAGAAATACCTAATGTAAATGATGAGTTGATGGGTGAAGCAAACCAACATGGCACAT
>NC_045440.1:47238540-47248095 GCF_002776525.5 Piliocolobus tephrosceles
TTTTTTTTTTTTTTTTGAGACAGTCTCACTCTGTCACCCAGGTTAGATTGCAGTGGCGTGATATCCGCTCACTGCAACCTCTGCCTCCTGGGTCCAAGCGATTCTCCTGCCTCAGCCTCCAGAGTAGCTGGGATTACAAGTGTCATCATGCCTGGCTAATTTTTGTATTTTTAGTAGAGTTGGGATTTCACCATGTTGGCCAGGCTGGTCTCGAACTGTTGACCTCAAGTGATCTGCCCACCTTGGCCTCCCAAAGTGCTGGGTTTACAAGCATGGGCCACTACACCCGGGCTTGGGATGGAGACTTTTTTAAAAACAAAGAGAAAATAAAAGGTGTTTTTTTTTTTTTTTTTTGGTCTGTTTGTTTTTAATACTTTAAGTTCTGAGATACAGGGGCTGAACATGCAGGTTTGTTACATAGGTATACATGTGACATGGTAGTTTCTGCACCCATCAACCTGTCATCTACATTAGGTATTTCTCCTAATGCTGTCCCTCCCCTAGCCCCCAACTCCCTGACAACCCTGATGTGTGATATTCCCCTCCCTGTGTCCATGTGATCTCATTGTTCAGCTCCCACTTATGAGTGAGAACATGCAGTGTTTGGTTTTCTGTTCCTGTAATAGTTTGCTGAGAATGATGATTTCCAGCTTCATCCATGTCCCTGCAAAAAACGTGAACTTACCCTTTTTTATGGCTGCATAGCATTCCATGGTGTACATGTGCCACATTTTCATTATCCTGTCTATAACTGATGGGCATTTGGGTTGGTTCCAAGTCTTTGCTATTGTGAACAGTGCTGCAATAAACATACATGTGCATGTGTCTTTGTAGTAGAATGATTTATAATGCTTTGGGTATATACCCAGTAATGAGATTGCTGGGTCAAATGGTATTTATGGTTCTAGACCCTTGAGGAATAGCCACACTGTCTTCCACAATGGTTGAACTAATTTACACTCCCACCAACAGTGTAAAAGTGTTCCTATTTCTCTATATCCTCGCGAGCATCTGTTGTTTTCTGACCTTTTAATGATCGCCATTCTAACTGGCATGAGATGGTATCTCATTGTGGTTTAGATTGGCATTTCTCTAATGACCAGTGATGATGAGCTCTTTTTCATATGTTTGTTGGTCACATAAATGTCTTCTTTTGCGAAGTGTCTCTTCATATCCTTCACCCACTTTTTGATGGGGTTGTTTTTTTTTTTCTTGTAAAGTTGTTTAAGTTTTTTGTAGATTCTAGATATTAGCCCTTTGTCAGATGGATAGACTGCAAAAACGTTCTCCCATTCTGTAGGTTGCCTGTTCACTCTGATGGTAGTTTCTTTTGCTGTACAGAAGCTCTTTAGTTTAATTAGATCCCATTTGTCCATTTTGGGTTTGGTTGCCATTGCTTTTGGTGTTTTAGTCATGAAGTCATTGCCCATGCCTATGTCCTGGATGGTATTGCCTAGGTTTTCTTCTAGGGTTTGTTTTTCGTTTGTTTGTTTTGCTTTGCTTTTTTGAGACAGAGTCTCGCCCTGTCACCCAGGCTGGAGTGCAGTGGCGTGATCTCGGCTCATTGCAACCTCTGCTTTCCGGGTTCAAGCGATTCTCGTGCCTCAGCCTCCAGAGTAGCTGGGACTACAGGCCCGTGCCACCATGCCTGGAAATTTTTTTTTTTTTTTTTAGTAAAGATAGGGTTTCACCATGTAGGCCATGATGTCTCAATCTCCTGATCTTGTGATCCACCTGCCTCGGCCTCCCAAAGTGCTGGGATTACAGGTGTGAGCCACCATGCCCAGCCTAGGGTTTTTACAGTTTTAGGTCTTATGTTTGAGTCTTTAATCCACCTTGAGTTAATTTTTGTATAAGGTGTAAGGAAGGGGTCCAGTTTCAGCTTTCTGCATATATGGCTAGCCAGTTTTCCCAACAGCATTTATTAAATAGGGAATCCTTTCCCCATTGCTTGTTTCTGGCAGGTTTGTCAAAGATCAGATGGTTGTAGATGTGTGGCGTTATGTCTGTGGCCTCTGGCCTATTCCAATAGTCTATATATCTGTTTTGGTACCAGTACCATGCTGATTTGGTTACTATAGTCTTGTAGTATAGTTTGAAGTCAGGTGGCATGATGCCTACAGCTTTGTTCTTTTTCCTTAGGATTGTCTTGGCAATGAGGGCTCTTTTTTGGTTCCATATGAAATTTAAAGTAGTTTTTTAATTCTATGAAGAAAGTGAATGGTAGCTTGATGGGGATGGCATTGAATCTATAAATTACTTTGGGCAGTATGGTCATTTTCACAATATTGATTCTTCCTGTCCATGAGCATGGAATATTTTTCCATTTGTGTCCTCTTTTATTTCCTTGAGCAGTGGTTTGTAGTTCTCCTGGAAGAGGTCCTTCACGTCCCTTGTAAGTTGTGTTCCTAGGGATTTTATTCTCTTTGTAGCAATTGTGAATGGGAGTTCACTCATGATTTGGATCTCTGTTTATTGTTAGTGTATAGGAATGCTTGTGATTTTTGCACATTGCTTTTGTATCCTGAGACTTTGCTGAAGTTGCAAAGTTATCAGCTTTAGGAGATTTTGGGCTGAGACAATGGGATTTTATAAATATACAATTATGTCATCTGGAAACATAAACAATTTGACTTCCTCTCTTCCTATTTAAATACACTTTATTTCTTTCTCTTGCCTGATTGCCCTGGCCAGAACTTCCAATACTATGTTGAATAGGAGTGGTGAGAGAGGGCATCCTTGTGTTGTGCCAGTTTTCAATGGGAATGCTTCCTGCTTTTGCCCATTCAGTATGATATTGGCTGGGGTTTGTCATAAATACTTCTTATTATTTTGAGATACATTCCATCAATACCTAGCTTATTGAGAGTTTTTAGCATGAAGTGGTGTTGAATTACATCAAAGGCCTTTTCTGCATCTATTGAGATAATCATGTGGCTTTTGTGTCATTAGTTCTGTTTATGTGATGGATTACATTTATTAATTTGTGTATGTTGAAATAGCCTTGCATCCCAGGGATGAAGCTGATTTGATAGTGGTAGATAAACTTTTTGATGTGCTGCCAGATTCGGTTTGCCAGTATTTTATTGAGGATTTTTGCATCAATGTTCATCAGGGATATTGGCCTGAAATTTCCTTTTTTTGTTGTGTCTCTGCCATGTTTTGGTATCAGGATGGTGCTGGCCTCATAAAATGAGTTGGAAAGAGTCCTTCGTTTTCTATTGTTTGGATAAGTTTCAGAAGGAATGGTACCAGCTTCTCTTTGTAGCTCTGGTAGAATTCAGCTGTCAATCCATCTGGTCCTGTGCTATTTTTGGTTGGTAGCCTATTAAGTCCTGCCTCAGTTTTCGAACTTGTTATTGGTCTATTCAGGGATTAGACATCTTCATGGTTTAGTCTTTGGAAGGTGTATGTGTCCAGGAATTTATCCATTTCTTCTAGATTTTCTAGTTTATTTACGTAGATGTGTTTATAGTATTCCCTAATGATAGTTTGTATTTCTGTAAGATCAGTAGTGATATTCCCTTTATCATTTTTTATTGGCTAGTGGTCTATCTATTTTGTTAATCTTTTCAAAAAACAGCTCCTGGATTCACTGATTTTTTTTTGTTTGTTTTTAGATGGAGTCTTGCTCTGTTGCCCAGGCTGCAGTGTAGTATTGTGATCTCAGCTCACTGCAGCTGGAGTGCAGTAGTGTGATTTTGGCTCACTGAAGCCCCTGCCTCCCAGGTTCCAGCGATTCTCCTGCCTCAGCCTCCTGGGTAGCTGGGATTACAGACGTGCATCACGACGCCTGGCTAATTTTTGTATTTTTAGTAGAGACCCCCGTCTACTACCCCCATTTCACCATGTTGGCCAGGCTGGTCTCAAACTCCTGACCTCAGGTGATCTGCCCGCCTCGGCCTCCCAAAGTGCTGGGATTACATGCATGAACCACCATGCCCAGCTGATTCATTGAATTTTTGAAGGATTTTTTGTGTTTCTATCTCCTTTTTTTCTGCTCTGATCTTAGTTGTTTCTTGTCTTCTGTTAGCTTTTGAATTTGTTTCTCTTGCTTCTCTAGTTCTTTTAACCGTGATATTAGGGTATTGATTTTAGATCTTTCCCACTTTCTCCTATGGACATTTAGTGCTATAAATTTTCCTCTAAACATTGCTTTAGCTGTGTCACAGAGATTCTGTTATGTTGTGTCTTTGTTCTCATTGGTTTCAAAGAACTTACTTATTTCTACCTTAATGTCATTATTTACCCAGTAGTCATTCAGGAGCAGGTTATTCAATTTCCATGTAGTTGTGCAGTTTTGAGTGCGTTTCTTCTTTCCTTCTTTCTTCTATTCAACCTTGGTGAATCCTTCTTTCTTTTTTTTTGATGGAGTCTCGCTCTGTCACCCAGGCTGGAGTGCAGTGGCATGATCTTGACTCACTGCAAGCTCCGCCTCCCGGATTCACACCATTCTCCTGCCTCAGCTTCCCAAGTAGCTGGGACTGCAGGTACCCACCACCATGCCCGTGCCTGGCTAATTGTTTGTATTTGTAGTAAAGATGAGGTTTCACCATGTTAGCCAGGATGGTCTCAATCTCCTGACCTCATGATCTGCCTGCCTAAGCCTCCCAAAGTGCTGGGATTACAGGCATGAACCACCGTGCCTGGCCTTGAGTGAGTTTCTTAATCCTGAGTTCTAATTTGATTGCACTGTGTGGTCTGAGAGATTGTTTGTTGTGATTTCTATTATTTTGCATCTGCTGAGGAGTGTTTTGCTTCCAATTATGTGGTCAATTTTAGAATAAGTGTGATGTGGTGCTGAAAAAAATGTGTATTCTGTTGATTTGGGGTGGAGAGTTCTGTAGATGTCTATTAGAGCTGAGTTCAAGTCCTGAATATCCTTGTTAACCTTGTGTCTCATTGATCTGTCTAATATTGACAATCTCCCACTGTTATGTTGTGTAGGAGACTAAATCTCTTTGTAGGTCTCTAAGAACTTGCTTTATGGATCTGAGTACTCCTGTATTGGGTGCATATATATTTAGGAGCGTTAGCTCTTCTGGTTGCATTGCTCCTTTTACCATTATGTAATGCCCTTCTTTGTCTTTGTTGGCTTAAAGTCTGTTTTATCAAAGACTAGGATTGCAACCCTGCTTTTATTTATTTATTTATTTATTTTGCTTTCTGTTTGCTTGGTAAATATTCTTCTATCCCTTTATTTTGAGTCTATGTGTGTCTCTGCATGTGAGATGGTCTCCTGAATACAACACAACAATGGGTCTTGACTCTTTATCCAATTTGCCATTGGGAAATTGCAAATTTCTCAATGCAGGAAGGGAAAACCACCTACTAAAGCCTCAGTAATGGTGGACTGCCTCCCCTGTCAAGCTCGAGTGCCCCAGATTGACTTCAGACTGCTATGCTGACAGCGAGAATTTCAAGCCAGTGGATGTTAGCTTGCTGGGCTCTGTGGGTGTGGCATCTGCTGAGCTAGACCATTTGGCTCCCTGGCTTCAGCCCCCTTTCCAGGAGAGTGAATGGTTCTGTCTCATGTCTTTTAATTGGGGGCATTAATATTGTTATGTGTGAATTTGATCCTGTCATTATGATGTTCACTGGTTATTTGCCTGTTAGTTGATGCAGTTTCTTCCTAGTATCAATGGTCTTTACAATTTGGTATGTGTTTGCAGGGCCTCATACTGGTTTTTCCTTTCCATATTTAGTGCTTCCTTCAGGAGTTCTTATAGGGCAGGACTGGTGGGAACAAAATCTCTCAGCATTTGCTTGTCTGTAAAGGATTTTATTTCTCCTTCGCTTATGAAGTTTAGTTTGGCTGGATATGAAATTCTGGATTGAAAATTCTTTTCTTGAAGAATGTTGAATATTGGCCCCCACTCTCTTCTGGCTTGTAGGGTTTCTGCAGAGAGATCCACTGTTAGTCTGATGGGCTTCCCTTTGTGGGTAACCTGACCTTTCTCTATGGCTGCCCTTAACACTTTTTTCTTCATTTCAACCTTGGTGAATCTGACAATTACGTGTGTTGGAGTTGCTCTTCTCAAGGAGTATCTTTATGGTGTTCTCTGTATTTCCTGAATTTGAACGTTGACCTGTTTTGCTAGGTTGGGAAAGTTTTCCTGGAAAATATCCTGAAGAGTGTTTTCCAACTTGGTTCCATTCTCCCCGTCACTTTCACGTACACCAATCAAACATAGGTTTGGTCTTTTCACATAGTCCCGTATTTCTTGGAGGCATTGTTCGTTCCTTTTCATTCTTTTTTCTCTAAGCTCGTCTTCATGCTTTATTTCATTAAATTGATCTTCAATCTCTGATATCCTTTCTTCCACTTGATCAATTCAGCAATTAATACTTGTGTATGCTTCACGAAGTTCTTGTGCTGTGTTTTTCAGCTCCATCAGGTCATTTATGTTCTTCTCTAAACTGGTTGTTCTAGTTAGCAATTCCTCTAACTTTTTTTAAAAGGTTCTTAGCTTCCTTGCGTTGGGTTAGAACATACTCTTTTAGCTTGGAGGAATTTGTTATTACCCACCTTCTGAAACCTACTTCTGTCAATTCATTAAACTCATTCTCCATCCGGTTTTGTTCCCTTGTTGGCAAGTTGTGATCCTTTAGAGGAGAAGAGGCATTCTGGTTTTTGGAATTTTCAGCCTTTTTGTGCTGGTTTTTCCTCATCTTCATGGATTTATCTACCTTTGGTCTTTGATGTTGGTGACCTTTGGATGGGGTTTCTGTGTGGACATCCTTTTGGTTGATGTTGATACTATTATTTTCTGTTTGTTAGTTTTCCTTCTAACAGTCAGGCCCCTCTGCTGCAGGTCTGCTGGAGTTTGCTGGAGGTCCACTCCAGACCCTGTTTCCCTGGGTATCACCAGCTGATGCTGCAGAACAGCAAAGATTACTGCTTGTTTCTTCCTCTGGAAGCTTCATCCCAGAGGGGCACCCACCAGATGCCAGATGGAGCTCTCCTGTATGAGGTGTCTGTCCACCCCTGCTGGGAGATGTCTCCTAGTCAGGAGGCGTGGGGGTCAAGGACCCACCTGAGGAGGCAGTCTGTCCCTTAGCAGAGCTCGAGCGCTGTGCTGGGAGATCCACGGTTCTCTTCAGAGCTGGCAGGCAGGAACATTTAAGTCAGCTGAAGCTGAGCCTACAGCCGCCCCTTCCCCCAGGTGCTCTGTCCCACGGAGATGGAAATTTTATCTATAAGCCCCTGACTGAGGCTGCTGCCTTTCTTTCAGAGATGCCCTGCCCAGATAGGAGGAATCTAGAGAGGCAGTGTGGCTACAGCAGCTTTGCTGAGCTGTGGTGGGCTCCACCCAGTCTAAACTTCCCAGTGTCTTTGTTTACACTGTGAAGGGAAAACTGCCTACTCAAGCCTCAGTAATGGCAGACTGCCTCCCCTGTCAAGCTCGAGTGCCCCAGGTTGACTTCAGACTGCTGTGCTGACAGCGAGAATTTCAAGCCAGTGGATGTTAGCTTGCTGGGCTCCGTGGGTGTGGTATCTGCTGAGCTAGACCATTTGGCTCCCTGGCTTCAGCCCCCTTTCCAGGAGAGTGAACAGTTCGGTCTCATTGGTGCTCCAGCTGCCACTGGGGTATGAAAAAAACTCCTGCAGCTAGCTTGGTGTCTGCCCAAATGGCTACCCAGTTTTGTGCTTAAAACACAGGGCCCTGGTGGCATGGGCACCCGAGGGAATCTCTTGGTCTGCGGGTTGCGAAGACCATAAGAAAAGCATAGTATCTGGGCTGGAATGCACTGTTTCTCACAGCATGGTCCCTCATGGCTTCCCTTGGCTAGGGGAGGGAATTCCCTGACCCCTTGCACTTCCCGCATGAGGCAATGCCCCACCCTGCTTTGGCTTGCCCTCCATGGGCTGTACCCACTGTCTAATCAGTCCCATTGAGATGAACTGGGTACCTCAGTTGGAAATGCGGAAATCACCTGCCTTCTGCATTGATCTTACTGGGAGCTGCAGACCGGAGCTGTTCCTAGTTGGCTATAAAGCCACCCAATAAAAGGTGTTTTTCAAGGATGTGGAGAAATTGGAGTCCTCACACATTACTGGCATATACTGGGAATGTAAAATGGTGCAGTTGCTGTGGATAACAGTTTGGAAGTTTCTCAAAAAGTTAAATATAGAATTATCATATGAACAACAAATTCTGCTACTGGTTATGTACCTCTGAAGAACTGAAAACAGGCATTCACACACCAATTTCTATATGAATGTTCATGATTCACAGTAGCCAAAAGGTGGAAACAACCTTTTGAACCCAACTGTCCAGCAACAGATGAATAGATAAAATGTGATGTGTCAATAATACGGAATCTTATTCAGTCCTGAAAAGGAACATGTACTGATGAATGCTACAACATGGATGAGCCTCAAAAACATTTGCCAAATGAAAAAAGCCAGACCCTAACGGGCACATGGTATATGATTCTGTTTGTATGAATATCCAGAAGAGGCAAATCTATAGAGACAAGAAACAGATTTTTGCCGCCAGAACCTGGAGGTGTGGAGTGCCTGCTTAATGGGCAGGAGTTTCCTTTGGCTGTATTGAAAATTACAACTAGATAGAAATAATGTATGCCCATCACTGTTAAAGTAATAAATGCCACTGTATTATACACTTTAAAATTATTTGTTTGTTTGTTTATTTATTTATTTATTGAGGCAGAGTCTTGCTCTGACGCCCAAATCTCGGCTCATTGCAACCTCCGCCTCCCAGGTTCAAGCTATTCTCCTGCCTCAGCCTTCTGAGTAGCTGGGATTACAGGCACCCACCACCACACTCGGCTAATTTTTTTTTTTTTTCCAGTACAGATGGGAGTTCACCATGTTGGCCAGGCTGGTCTTGAACTCCTGACCTCAAGTGATCCGCATGCCTTGGCCTCCCAAAGTGCTGGGATTACAGGCATGAGCCACCGCGTGCAGCCACTAAAATGATTTAAATGGAGAGTATGTTGTGAATTTTACCTCAATAAAAGGATAAATATAAATAAATATGTAGGAGACTTATAAGTCACCCATTAATGTAACAACAGGGAAAAAGTATTTAGGCAATATACAATCTATTTTTAAAAAGATATTTGGGTGCTGGTACAGTGGCTTACGCCTGTAATCTCAGCACTTTGGGAAGCTGAGGTGGGCAGATCACCTGAGGTCAAGATCATCCTGGCCAACATGATCAAACTCCATCTCTACTAAAAATACAAAATTAGCCGGGTGTGCTGGTGTACGCCTGTGATCCCAGCTACTTGGGGGGCTGAGGTAGGAGGCAGAAGTTGCAGTGAGCCTAAATCTTCCCATTGCACTCCATGGGCAACAAGAGTGGAAACTCCCTCTCAATAAATAAATAAATAAACGAACAAATAAATAAATAGGCCGGGCACAGTGGCTCACACCTGTAATCCCAGCACTTTGGGAGGCTGAGGAGGGCGGATCAGGAGGTCACGAGTTCAAGACCAGCCTGACCAACATGGTGAAACCCAGTCTCTACTAAAAATACAAAAATTAGCCGGGCGTGGTGGTGCGCGCCTGTAGTCCCAGCTACT